>NC_086451.1:448156480-448456480 GCF_028390025.1 Pseudophryne corroboree
AGAGATGGCTGTCAAAGTCAGAAAAATATCACGCTGCACATTGCCATATATGCATAGGTGTGCGCAGGGGGGGTGCCTGGTGTGCACAGGCACCCCCTAATGTCTGGCACCCCGATCTCACATGCCTGATGCAGCGATCGCCGAGCAGGCTGATTACTGTCCCCTCTGCACTGCACCCTGTCAGGACTGCATTACTGACCGGACGCCTGGGTTAATCAAGGGCGCCACTGCCACCGGCTTTCAAACTCCCGGCTCCACCTCCATGTACAAAAACAGCGTGATATGACGTGATTTCGTCATGCTGCTAGCACTCCCACCCGTCACACCCGCCCACCTCTCTCCTTCTATGCTATGCCAACGCCAGCCACTGATGAGGATCAGCATGCAGCCAGCGTTCCTCTTAGGAAGACAAATTCAATACTGACAGGTGGTTGGCAGCAGCATTGAAACATCACTTGTTTTTCCGGCAGCAGCAGTACTAGTCTGCGACTGTCAGTGTCAGTGAGTGACTGACTTGTAAGTAAGCTGCTGCAGCTTGCAGGGGAAAGAGAGGGGGAGCCAGACCAGGCTGAGGAGGAGCAGTGTAATTGCAGTGAGTGCCATCAGGGGTGTTTGTTTGGTGCACACCACAACATCTGTCAATGTATCTGTTTTATTAGGATTGGTACAAAGGTGGATATTTTATATTGCGTTGACCGTCAATAGATGGTGCTATACACGCCCCTCCAACGGTGCACCCCCTAATAAAATGTGCTGCGCACGCCTATGCATATATGCACCTCATGCGTGTGCCCGCTGCACGTGCATGAGCCCTCCCGTGCGTGCATATACTCGCAGTCGCGTGCACTCGCAGGCGCACGGTATGTGCATTTACGGTAGAGTTTGTGTGCGTCTAGCGGGCGACTAAATCGTTACATATTTTAGTCATATAATGTATTTTGTAGATTATGGTCCCGTTGATAGAATCTGAAAGTTTAGTTAATGTAGCATGTTCAGAGACAAAGAGATCCCTCTTTGTTTGATACGAAGGGTCAGACAGGGGTTACACAGTGGTGTTTAGTATCCATCGGAAGGGTATATAATTAGCAATATTCCGGTGTTGGTTAGAAACGGATTAATCGCTCGTGCGTATAGTTATGACTATAAGAAGTTTATGGACATTTACTATATTTGCAGTTTATTACCCATGCGGCGGGAAACCTGAGTTTCCCTCCCACTTGACCAGTTTGAAATAGTCACAGCCCACCTCTATGAACCAACCTATGACCTTTTGTTATAATGCGGAGACGGATTCCTGTGTCCAATGAACAATAAGAATGTAGGGACCATTGTGCTGTACTGTGTGTAAGTGTATATAAAGACAAGCCGACCTGGGCCAGCTCCACTCTACTCTTCTCAACGGTTCTCATGACTGATAATCGGGAGCTGGATATCCAGAAAGGCGCTTGCGATTGTTTCCCCTTGTGCGTAAACTAACAAGGTTACATTGCGTTGCATCTACACATTATCACTGCATAAAGGTTTACAGTATAAGTACATTCTTTAAGGTATAGTTATTAAGGTTTAATTCTGTGAGCGTCAGCGCCGCTTGTGATCTCCTTGTGGTCTCGAGCGTCTGCTACGCTGATAGCGTATCATTACGGTAATCGGCAGCCTATGGTGTGCTTGATACCAACAGCGTATTCTCGCGATCGTTTGTGTCGCTCGAGCGGCTCGCTCCCGATACAGCGTCCGCTACGCTAAGGGCGTACCCTTACGGTACCTCGTGCGCCAATTGCGTACTGTGTCTCTTAACCTTTTATAGTGTTTAATATAGGGTAAATCTATAGGCTTTATCAATTGTGGGCTCGTCCGTTTCTCCTTTTCTCCTCCTGTAAGATGGACTTGCCCCAAGAGACTGTGATATGGATTTTCCTGTTGACCATGATGTTGACCAGAGCAGTCTGTTTCGGTGAGAGTACCAGTGAGGTTGAGAAAGGATCCAGAATGAGTTTCTGATGACTGAGACGGAGGTGTAAATTTCCAATAACAACACAATCACCGAGCAAAGGCGAGTACCGGAAAACGATCTAGCAGCCATGTTATTTGTAAACATTGTAACGGATTGTTAGCTAAAGAAAATTGCATCTATAGGCATTGTGATAACTTAGTTGAGGATGGGTGCATCAAGAAATGTCAGTCCAGGTTTAACATTAACATGGACCGGCATCCATTGTGTGACTATCACTCATTAGTGGGTAAGGTGTTAAACCAAACAGACTGTTGGGTATGCTCTCAAGTACCTCAAGGTCACAGCAAGTCAGGACTAGTACCATTTACTTTAACGATAGGGGAGGTACTTGAGTTAAGTGGTGGGAGGCCGGTGGACAAGAGGTTTAATATCTCTAGTCCTCCTAGTTTGAAGCTCCACCAATACCATGTGGATAGGTCCTTAGTGTGTTCTAACATTTCCAATCCCCGAAAGCCGGGAAATTGGGAAGTGTCATGGAATAACAAAACCATGACCTTTTCATATAGAGCCGATAGAATGCCTACAGATACAGAGCTTATACGCCACATAGCCGATAGTGGAAAATATTTCCGATATAGGTATACCCTAGGAAGTAGGACCATGAGAGTTGGAGAAGTATCACCAGGATACTGTGCACATATCATACAACCGGATATATGTACTAGACAGATGGGAGAATTAGGGTTAGGAGGGTTCACATGGAAGATGTGTAACATGGTTCTAACATATTCAGTCCCATATGTTCTCCCCGATGATGCATATTTCATATGCGGGAGAAAGGCGTATAAGTGGCTTGCCCCAAACTCAGAGGGATTGTGTTATATTGGAAAAGTACCGCCTGAAGTAATGACTGTATCGCATAACAAAATTGATTTGATTTACGACCCAACCATTGAGACAATGTTGTGATGAAAATGTGATTCCAAGGTCCATTTCTTTCACCCGTTTCTCCTTTGTTTTCCTCCAAGGTACAAAGACATCCGCTTGGAAGAAGAATTTGAGAAGAATTTGACAACCTTTTACACAGACCATTGATGGACAATGCCATAGACCCCCAATATCCCTAGCGATTTTAAAATTTTACGATAGCCCAACACTTTTGTAAGTCTATGGACATTGAGAAAGCTTTTTGCTCAAGCAATTATAGCAAAAGCATCGGGAGACTACAGTCAACATGTACATCAAGACAAGACACCAGACAAGACTTCAATCAACAAATGTATATTAAACTCACATAGTTTATGACTGCATTTACCATAATTGCTTCTTATCTTCATTTCTACAACCTTCAGGTAATGACACACATAGTCGATAGGGAATATAGGCACAGATATCAGCACTCACATATCCCCCCATTCATGTATCATCAACTAAAATGTGCTCCCCCATTTTGTTGCAACCAAAAGCCGAAAAGAGCTCAGTAAAGTTTGACAGCCCATCCACAGACCCGTACCACGGGATAAGAAGGAATTCAAATGTATACTTCGCAATACCTCGAAGCTTAATTTAAAACACGTACGGCACGATGATACATGACCCCTCAAACATGGACTCATACATACATGCTTCTACTATCTCACTAGGTCATACCTTTTTCCCACCTTCTTCTCTTCTCCCTTACCCAATCATAGAAATGTATTATACATGACATATATTTTTCTCTTTTTGAACTGTTTTAGGAAGTGGCAGTTATTGGTGACTGCCAAAGGGTGGACTGTCAAAGTCAGAAAAATATCACGCTGCACATTGCCATATATGCACCTCATGCGTGTGCCCGCTGCACGTGCATGAGCCCTCCCGTGCGTGCATATACTCGCAGTCGCGTGCACTCGCAGGCGCACGGTATGTGCATTTACGGTAGAGTTTGTGTGCGTCTAGCGGGCGACTCAATCGTTACATATTTTAGTCATATAATGTATTTTGTAGATTATGGTCCCGTTGATAGAATCTGAAAGTTTAGTTAATGTAGCATGTTCAGAGACAAAGGGATCCCTCTTTGTTTGATACGAAGGGTCAGGCAGGGGTTACACAGTGGTGTTTAGTATCCATCGGAAGGGTATATAATTAGCAATATTCCGGTGTTGGTTAGAAACGGATTAATCGCTTGTGCGTATAGTTATGACTATAAGAAGTTTATGGACATTTACTATATTTGCAGTTTATTACCCATGCGGCGGGAAACCTGAGTTTCCCTCCCACTTGAGCAGTTTGAAATAGTCACAGCCCACCTGTATGAACCAACCTATGACCTTTTGTTATAATGCGGAGACGGATTCCTGTGTCCAATGAACAATAAGAATGTAGGGACCATTGTGCTGTACTGTGTGTAAGTGTATATAAAGACAAGCCGACCTGGGCCAGCTCCACTCTACTCTTCTCAACGGTTCTCATCACTGATAATCGGGAGCTGGATATCCAGAAAGGCGCTTGCAATTGTTTCCCCTTGTGTGTAAGTTCTCTGCAGCTATTTTACCTCCTATTTGTTGTAAGCCATTCTCTCTCTCCTTCCCCTTAAATGTAATAGTGTTGCTATTGTATTTTAACGTGTAGTAATACTGTTAGATATTTATGTTAGCCTGGTAGTGTATAAACTGTACTGTATATTCTTTTGCAATTGAACGTTCATTCTCTCTCTTAAAGGTGTTAGAACCTTAGACCGGTATTTGAGTGTTTATTATATTTCTAAGGGTTCTCTGAGCGTCTCAGTCGCTCATACAGCTTTTAAACTAACAAGGTTACATTGCGTTGCATCTACACATTATCACTGCATAAATGTTTACAGTATAAGTACATTCTTTAAGGTATAGTTATTAAGGTTTCATTCTGTGAGCGTCAGTGCCGCTTGTGATCTCCTCGTGGTCTCGAGCGTCCGCTACGCTGGTAGCGTATCATTACGGTAATCGGCAGCCTATGGTGTGCTTGATACCATCAGCGTATTCTCGCGAGCGTTTGTCGCTCGAGCGGCTCGCTCCCGATAGAGCGTCCGCTACGCTAAGGGCGTACCCTTACGGTACCTCGTGCGCCAATTGCGTACTGTGTCTCTTAACCTTTTATAGTGTTTAATATAGGGTAAATCTATAGGCTTTATCATGGCTCATAACAATAACCCTTAAGTTAAGCAATAACTATATACATGTATTGCAGAGAGTCCGCACTTGGGACGGGCGCCCAGCATCCACTACGGACTACGAGAAATAGAATTACCGGTGAGTAAATTCTTATTTTCTCTGACGTCCTAGTGGATGCTGGGAACTCCGTAAGGACCATGGGGATTATACCAAAGCTCCCAAACGGGCGGGAGAGTGCGGATGACTCTGCAGCACCGAATGAGAGAACTCAAGGTCCTCCTCAGCCAGGGTATCAAACTTGTAGAATTTAGCAAATGTGTTTGAACCCGACCAAGTAGCAGCTCGGCAAAGCTGTAAAGCTGAGACCCCTCGGGCAGCCGCCCAAGAAGAGCCCACCTTCCTTGTGGAATGGGCTTTTACTGATTTAGGATGCGGCAGTCCAGCCGCAGAATGTGCCAGCTGAATCGTGCTACAGATCCAGCAAGCAATAGTCTGCTTTGAAGCAGGAGCACCCAGCTTGTTGGGTGCATGCAGGATAAATAGCGAGTCAGTTTTTCTGACTCTAGCCGTCCTGGAAACATACATTTTTAGGGCCCGGACTACGTCCAGCAACTTGGAATCCTCCAAGTCCAGAGTAGCCGCAGGCACCACAATAGGTTGGTTCAAATGAAACGCTGATACCACCTTTGGGAGAAATTGGGGACGAGTCCTCAATTCTGCCCTGTCCATATGGAAAATCAGATATGGACTTTTACATGACAAAGCCGCCAATTCTGACACACGCCTAGCCGAAGCCAAGGCCAACAGCATGACCACCTTCCACGTGAGATACTTTAGCTCCACGGTCTTAAGTGGCTCAAACCAATGGGATTTCAGGAAATCCAACACAACGTTAAGATCCCAAGGTGCCACTGGAGGCACAAAAGGGGGCTGAATATGCAGCACTCCCTTAACAAACGTCTGAACTTCAGGCAGTGAAGCCAGTTCTTTTTGAAATAAAATAGACAGGGCCGAAATCTGGACCTTTATGGACCCCAATTTTAGGCCCATAGTCACCCCTGACTGTAGGAAGTGCAGAAATCGACCCAGCTGGAATTCCTCAGTTGGGGCCTTCCTGGCCTCACACCAAGCACCATATGCGGTGATAATGTTCTGCTGTCACATCCTTCCTAGCTTTTATCAGCGTAGGAATTACTTCATCTGGAATGCCCTTTTCCGTTAGGATCCGGCGTTCAACCGCCATGCCGTCAAACGCAGCCGCGGTAAGTCTTGGAACAGACAGGGCCCCTGCTGTAGCAGGTCCTGTCGGAGAGGCAGAGGCCATGGGTCCTCTGAGATCATTTCTTGTAGTTCTGGGTACCAAGTTCTTCTTGGCCAATTCGGAACGATGAGTATAGTTCTTACTCCTCTCTTTCTTATTATCCTCAGTACCTTGGGTATGAGAGGAAGAGGAGGGAACACATAAACCGACTGGTACACCCACGGTGTCACCAGTGCGTCCACAGCTATCGCCTGAGGGTCCCTTGACCTGGCGCAATATCTTTTTAGCTTTTTGTTGATGCAGGACGCCATCATGTCCACCTGTGGCCGTTCCCAATGATTTACAATCAGTGTGAAAACTTCTGGATGAAGTCCCCACTCTCCCGGGTGGAGGTCGTGCCTGCTGAGGAAGTCTGCTTCCCAGTTGTCCACTCCCGGAATGAACACTGCTGACAGCCCATCGAAGAATCCTTGTGGCTTCTGCCATCGTCATCCTGCTTCTTGTACCGCCCTGGCAGTTTACATGGGCGACCGCAGTGATGTCTGACTGAATCAGCACCGGTTGGTTTTGAAGCAGGAGGGCCCTGCTTGACTCAGGGCGTTGTAAATGGCCCTTAGTTCCAGTATATTTATGTGTAGTGAAGTCTCCTGACTTGACTACTGTCCTTGGAAGTTCCTTCCCTGAGTGACTGCCCCCCATCCTCGGAGGCTTGCATCCGTGGTCACCAGGACCCAGTCATGTATGCTGAATCTGCGGCCCTCGAGAAGATGAGCACTCTGCAGCCACCACAGCAGAGACACCCTGGCCCTCGGGGACAGGGTGATCAACCGATGCATTTGAAGATGCGATCCGGACCATTTGTCTAACAGATCCCACTGAAAGATCCTTGCATGGAATCTGCCGAAGGGGATTGCTTTGTAAGAAGCCACCATCTTTCCCAGCACTCGCGTGCAATGATGCACCGACACCTGTTTTGGTTTCAGGAGGTCCCTGACCAGAGATGACAATTCCTGGGCCTTCTTCCCTGGGAGAAACACTGGGAGAAACACCTTCTTCTGTTCTGTGTCCAGAATCATGCCCAGGAACAGCAGACGCATCGCAGGAATCAGCTGCGACTTTGGGATATTCAGAATCCAGCCGTGCTGTTGCAACTCTTCCCGAGATAGTGCTACGCTAACAACTGCTCTCTGGACCTCGCCTTTATAAGGAGATCGTCCAAGTACGGGATAATTATAACTCCCTTCTTCCGAAGGAGTATCATCATTTCGGCCATTACCTTGGTAAATACTCTCGGTGCCGTGGACAGACCAAACGGCAACGTCTGGAATTGGTAATGACAGTCCTGTACCACAAACCTGAGGTACTCCTGGTGAGGTGGGTAAATGGGGACATGCAAGTAAGCATCCTTGATGTCCAGCGACACCATAAAATACCCCTCTTCACGGCTTGCAATAACCGCCCTGAGCCGATTCCATTTTGAACTTGAACTTCCTCAGATAAGTGTTCAAGGATTTTAAATTTAAAATGGGTCTTACCGAAACCGTCTGGTTTCAGTACCACAAACATTGTGGAATAGTAACCCCGTCCCTGTTGAAGGAGGGGAACCTTGATTATCACCTGCTGGAGGTACAGCTTGTGAATAGCCGCCAGTACTACCTCCCTTTCCCTTGGAGCAGCTGGCAAGGCTGATTTGAGGTAACGGCGAGGGGGAGTCGCCTCGAACTCCAGCTTGTATCCCTGAGATACAATTTGTACAACCCAGAGATCCACCTGTGAGCGAACCCACTGGTTGCTGAAGTTCCGGAGACGCGCCCCCACCGCACCTGGCTCCGCCTGTGGAGCCCCAGCGTCATGCGGTGGACTTAGTGGAAGCAGGGGAGGATTTTTGTTCCTGGAAACTGGCTGCCTGGTGCAGCTTCTTTCCTCTACCCCTGCCTCTGGGCAGAAAGGATGCGCCTCTGACCCGCTTGCCTTTCTGAGGCCGAAAGGACTGTACTTGATAATACGGTGCTTTCTTAGGCTGTTAGGGAACCTGAGGTAAAAAAGTCGACTTCCCAGCTGTTGCTGTGGATACTAGGTCCGAGAGACCGTCCCCAAACAATTCCTCACCCTTATAAGGCAAAACCTCCATGTGCCTTTTAGAATCAGCATCACCTGTCCACTGCCGAGTCCATAATACTCTCCTGGCAGAAATGGACATTGCATTAATTCTAGATGCCAGCCGGCAAATGTCCCTCTGTGCATCCCTCATATATAAGACGACGTCCTTTATATGTTCTATGGTTAGCAAAATAGTATCCCTGTCGAGGGAATCAATGTTGTCTGACAGGGTATCAGACCATGCTGCTGCAGCACTACACATCCATGCTGAAGCAATAGCAGGTCTCAGTATAGTACCTGAGTGTGTATACACAGACTTCAGGATAGCCTCCTGCTTTCTATCCGCAGGTTCCTTTAGGGCGGCCGTATCCTGAGACGGCAGTTCCACCTTTTTTGATAAGCGTGTGAGCGCCTTGTCCACCCTAGGGGATGTTTCCCAACGTAACCTATCCGTTGCCGGGAAAGGGTACGCCATCAGTAACCTCTTAGAAATCACTAGTTTCTTATCAGGGGAACTCCACGCTTCTTCACACAATTCATTTAACTCATCAGATGGGGGAAAAGTCACTGGCAGCTTTTTCTCCCCAAACATATTACCCTTTTTGGTGGTAACCGGGTTAATGTCAGAAATGTGCAATACATTTTTCATTGCAGTAATCATGCATCGGATGGCCCTTGTGGACTGTACATTTGTCTCATCCTCATCTACACTGGAGTCAGACTCCGTGTCGACATCTGTGTCTGCCATCTGAGCTAGCGGGCGTTTATGAGCCCCTGATGGCCTCTGAGACGCCTGGGCAGGCGCGGGCTGAGACCCCGGCTGTCCCAAGGCTGCTGCGTCATCGAACCTTTTATGTAAGGAGTTGACACTGTCGGTTAATACCTTCCACATATCCATCCACTCCGGTGTCGGCCCCGTCGGGGGCGACAACACACTTATTGGCTCCTGCTCCGCCTCCACGTAACCCTCCTCATCAAACATGTCGACAAAGCCGTACCGACACACCGCACACACACAGGGAATGCTCTGACTGAGGACAGGACCCCACAAAGTCCTTTGGGGAGACAGAGAGAGAGTATGCCAGCACACACCACAGCGCTATATAACACAGGGATTTACACTAAAAAGAGTGATTTTTCCCAATAGCTGCTTCTTATCACATTTGCGCCTAAATTTATGTGCCCCCCCTCTTTTTTACCCTTGTTGTATTGGATACAGCAGGGGAGAGCCTGGGGAGCGTCCTTCCAGCGGAGCTGTGAAGAGAAAATGGCGCTGGTGTGCTGAGGAAGAAGGCCCCGCCCCTTCAGCGGCGGGCTTCTCCCGCGTTTTGTATAATCTTAATGGCGGGGGTTTTTGCACATATACAGTTTTATAGACTGTATTATGTGCAGTTTGTGCCAAAAGGTAATCTAATTGCTGCCCCCCCCCCCCCCACCCTACAGTGACCGGAGTGTGTGGTGTGCTGTGGGAGCAATGGCGCACAGCTGCAGTGCTGTGCGCTACCTTAATGAAGACAGGAGTCTTCAGCCGCCGTTTTCGTCATGTCTTCTGGCTCTGCAAGGGGGACGGCGGCGCGGCTCCGGGAACGGACGATCGAGGTTGGGCCCTGTGTTCGAACCCTCTGGAGCTAATGGTGTCCAGTAGCCTTAGAAGCACAAGCTAGCTGCAAGCAGGTAGGTTTGCTTCTCTCCCCTCAGTCCCTCGTAGCAGTAAGTCTGTTGCCAGCAGATCTCACTGAAAATAAAAAACCTAACAAATACTTTCTTTTCTAGCAAGCTCAGGAGAGCCCACTAGGAGCACCCAGCTCTGGCCGGGCACAGATTCTAACTGAGGTCTGGAGGAGGGGCATAGAGGTAGGAGCCAGTGCACACCAGATAGTACCTAATCTTTCTTTTAGAGTGCCCAGTCTCCTGCGGAGCCCGTCTATTCCCATGGTCCTTACGGAGTTCCCAGCATCCACTAGGACGTCAGAGAAATCTTATTTATATTACACTACACGTACTAGTGCATACCCTCCAACAATTTACACATAAAAAATTGGCACAAATCTGAAAAGGGGCGTGGTCACAGGTAAAGGGGGCGTTTTTCCTATACTTTCAATGGAAGTTTGGAGAGCCATAAATCAGTACAGTCCCTAAAAAATAGATACTGTACCTGCCAAAAAGGTACAGTTGGAGGGTATGCAAGTGCTGCTTATACACATAATGCCCCCAGCAGTAGTGCCACTTATACACATTCTGTAGTGCCCCCAGTAGTAGTGCTGCTTATACACATAGTACCCCCAGCAGTAGCGGCGCTTATGCATAATGCCCCCAGTAATAGCGGCGCTTATGTATAATGCCTCCAGTAGTAGCGGCGCTTATGTAGAATGCCCCCAGTAGTAGCGGCTCTTATGTATAATGCCCCCAGTAGTAGTGCACTTATGCAGGGGTGGATTGGGATCAAAAGCCAGCCTGGGAAATTTATGGAAGCAGCCCTAATGGGAGGGGGGGGGGGGGGGAGAAGTCTGTCAAGTGGGAGGGATTACTGCTCAGAAGGACTGCTGATATGCATGTATGGAAAGTGCGCACCGCAGATGCGCAGCAAAATTTTAGGGGTGTGTCTTAGTGGGGAAGAGGCGTGGCCACATAATAGTGCCAATTCACATTATACCACACAGTAGTACTGCTTATACACATTGCACCAGGTAAAACCTCCTATACAAACTGCGCCAGGTAGAGCACGTTATACGTATTCCGCCAGATAGAGCACGCTCTACACTTTGCGCCAGGTAGTACGCGGTATACACTTTGCGCCAGGCAGAGCACATTATACACATTACACCAGGTAAAGCACATGATTCACTTTGCGCCAGGCAGAGCACATTATACACATTGCACCAGGTAAAGCGCATTACACACATTGCACCAGGTAAAGCACATTATACATATTGCACTAGGTAGAGCACGTTATACACATTGCAGCGGGTAAAGCACATTATACACATTGCACCAAGTAGAGCACGTTATACACTTTGCGCCAGGCAGAGCACATTATACACACTGCACCAGGTAAAGCACATTATACACATTGCACCAGGTAAAGCACATTATACACATTGCACCAGGTAAAGCACATTATGCACACTGCACCAGGTAAAGCACATTATACACATCGCACCAGGTAAAGCACATTATACACACTGCACCAGGTAGAGCACGTTATACACATTGCACCAGGTAAAGCACTTTATACACATTGCACCAGGTAAAGCACATTATACACATCGCACCAGGTAAAGCACATTATACACACTGCACCAGGTAGAGCACGTTATACACATTGCACCAGGTAAAGCACTTTATACACATTGCACCAGGTAAAGCACATTATACACATCGCACCAGGTAAAGCACATTATACACACTGCACCAGGTAAAGCACATTATACACATCGCACCAGGTAAAGCACATTATACACACTGCACCAGGTAGAGCATGTTATACACATTGCACCAGGTAAAGCACTTTATACACATTGCACCAGGCAGAGCACGTTATACACATTGCACCAGGCAGAGTACGTTATACACATTGCACCAGGTAGAGCACGTTATACACATTGCACCAGGTAGCGCACGTTATACACTTACACTACTCTGCTTCAGTTATATATATTTCTCTATCGTCCTAAGTGGATGCTGGGGTTCCTGAAAGGACCATGGGGGGGTAGCGGCTCCGCAGGAGACAGGGCACAAAAAAGTAAAGCTTTACTAGGTCAGGTGGTGTGCACTGGCTCCTCCCCCTATGACCCTCCTCCAGACTCCAGTTAGATTTTGTGCCCGAACGAGAAGGGTGCAATCTAGGTGGCTCTCCTAAAGAGCTGCTTAGAGAAAGTTTAGTTTAGGTTTTTTTTACTTTACAGTGAGTCCTGCTGGCAACAGGATCACTGCAACGAGGGACTTAGGGGAGAAGTAGTAAACTCACCTGCGTGCAGAGTGGATTTGCTGCTTGGCTACTGGACACCATTAGCTCCAGAGGGATCGAACACAGGCCCAGCCATGGAGTCCGGTCCCGGAGCCGCGCCGCCGACCCCCTTGCAGATGCTGAAGCGTGAAGAGGTCCAGAAACCGGCGGCTGAAGACTCCTCAGTCTTCATAAGGTAGCGCACAGCACTGCAGCTGTGCGCCATTTTCCTCTCAGCACACTTCACACGGCAGTCACTGAGGGTGCAGAGCGCTGGGGGGGGGCGCTCTGAGAGGCAAATAAAAACCTTATAAAAGGCTAAAAATACCTCACATATAGCCCACAGGGGCTATATGGAGATATTTAACCCCTGCCTGACTAAAATAATAGCGGGAGAAGAACCCGCCGAGAAAGGGGCGGGGCCTATCTCCTCAGCACACGGCGCCATTTTCTGTCACAGCTCCGCTGGTCAGGACGGCTCCCAGGTCTCTCCCCTGCACTGCACTACAGAAACAGGGTAAAACAGAGAGGGGGGGCACATTAATGGCTATATATTGTATATATTAAAGCAGCTATAAGGGAGCACTTAATTATAAGGCTATCCCTGTTATATATAGCGCTTTTTGGTGTGTGCTGGCAGACTCTCCCTCTGTCTCCCCAAAAGGGCTAGTGGGTCCTGTCTTCATTAGAGCATTCCCTGTGTGTTTGCTGTGTGTGTCGGTACGTGGTGTCGACATGTATGAGGACGATATTGGTGTGGAGGCGGAGCAATTGCCAAATATGCAGATGTCACCCCCCAGGGGGTCGACACCAGAATGGATGCCTTTATTTGTGGAATTACGTGATAGTTTATCTTCACTTAAACAGTCGGTTGAGGACATGAGGCGGCCGGACAATCAATTAATGCCTGTCCAGGCGCCTCAAACACCGTCAGGGGCTGTAAAACGCCCTTTGCCTCAGTCGGTCGACACAGACCCAGACACAGGCACTGATTCTAGTGACGACGGTGGAAATTCAAACGTATTTTCCAGTAGGGCCACACGTTATATGATTTTGGCAATGAAGGAGACGTTACATTTAGCTGATACTACAGATACCGTAAAACAGGGTATTATGTATGGTGTGAAAAAACTACCAACAGTTTTTCCTGAATCAGAAGAGTTAAATGACGTGTGTGATGAAGCGTGGGTTGCTCCTGATAGAAAGTTGATAATTTCAAAAAAAATTATTGGCATTATACCCTTTCCCGCCAGAGGTTAGGGCGCGCTGGGAAACACCCCCTAAGGTGGACAAGGCGCTCACACGCTTATCTAAACAAGTGGCGTTACCCTCTCCTGAGACGGCCGCACTTAAGGATCCATCAGATAGGAGGATGGAAGTTATTCAAAAGAGTATATACACACATGCAGGTGTTATACTACGACCAGCTATAGCAACTGCCTGGATGTGCAGTGCTGGAGTAGTTTGGTCAGAATCCCTGATTGAAAATATTGATACCCTAGATAGGGACAAGGTTTTGCTGTCGTTAGAACAAATAAAGGATGCATTTATCTATATGCGTGATGCACAGAGAGATATCTGCACACTGGCATCTCGGGTGAGTGCTATGTCCATTTCAGCCAGAAGAGCCTTATGGACACGACAGTGGACAGGTGATGCGGATTCAAAACGTCATATGGAAGTTTTGCCGTATAAAGGGGAGGAGTTATTTGGAGTCGGTCTATCAGACTTGGTGGCCACGGCTACTGCCGGGAAATCCACCTTTTTACCTCAAGTCACTCCCCAACAGAAAAAGGCACCGACCTTTCAACCGCAGCCCTTTCGCTCCTACAAAAATAAGAGAGCAAAGGGCTTGTCGTACCTGCCACGAGGCAGAGGCAGAGGGAAGAGACACCAACAGGCAGCTCCTTCCCAGGAACAGAAGCCCTCCCCGGCTCCTGCAAAAACCTCAGCATGACGCTGGGGCCTCTCAAGCGGACTCGGGGACAGTGGGCGGCCGTCTCAAAAATTACAGCGCGCAGTGGGCTCACTCGCAGGTAGACCCCTGGATCCTGCAGATAATATCTCAGGGGTACAGGTTGGAATTAGAGACGGATCCTCCTCATCGTTTCCTGAAGTCTGCGTTACCAACCGTCTCGTCCGAAAGGGAGATGGTTTTGGACGCCATTCACAAGCTGTACTCTCAGCAGGTGATAGTCAAAGTACCCCTCTTACAACAAGGAAAGGGGTATTATTCCACTCTATTTGTGGTACCGAAGCCGGATGGCTCGGTAAGGCCTATTCTAAATCTAAAGTCCTTGAACATCTACATAAAAAAGTTCAAGTTCAAGATGGAGTCACTCAGAGCAGTGATAGCGAACCTGGAAGAAGGGGACTTTATGGTATCCTTGGACATCAAGGATGCGTATCTCCACGTTCCGATTTACCCCGCACACCAGGGGTACCTCAGGTTCGTTGTTCAAAACTGTCACTATCAGTTTCAGACGCTGCCGTTCGGATTGTCCACGGCGCCTCGGGTCTTTACCAAGGTAATGGCCGAGATGATGATTCTTCTTCGAAGAAAAGGCGTATTAGTTATCCCATACTTGGACGATCTCCTGATAAGGGCAAGGTCCAGAGAACAGCTGGAGACAGGATTAGCACTATCTCAAGAGGTGCTAAGACAACACGGGTGGATTCTGAATATTCCAAAATCCCAATTAATCCCGACAACTCGTCTGCTGTTCCTAGGAATGATTCTGGACACGGTCCAGAAAAAGGTTTTCCTTCCCGAGGAAAAAGCCAAGGAGTTATCCGACCTGGTCAGGAACCTCCTAAAACCAGGAAAGGTGTCAGTACATCAATGCACAAGAGTCCTGGGAAAAATGGTGGCTTCTTACGAAGCAATTCCATTCGGCAGATTCCATGCAAGAATATTCCAAAGGGATCTGTTGGACAAATGGTCAGGGTCGCATCTGCAGATGCACCTGCGAATAACCCTGTCACCAAAGACAAGGGTGTCACTTCTGTGGTGGTTGCAGAAGGCTCACCTATTAGAAGGCCGCAGATTCGGCATTCAGGATTGGATCCTGGTGACCACGGACGCCAGCCTGAGAGGCTGGGGAGCAGTCACACAAGGAAGAAACTTCCAGGGAGTATGGACGAGCCTGGAAAAGTCTCTTCACATAAACATTCTGGAACTAAGAGCAATCTACAATGCTCTAAGCCAGGCGGAACTTCTCCTGCAAGGGAAGCCGGTGTTGATTCAGTCGGACAACATCACGGCGGTCGCCCATGTAAACAGGCAGGGCGGCACAAGAAGCAGGAGTGCAATGGCAGAAGCTGCCAAGATTCTTCGCTGGGCGGAGAATCACGTGATAGCACTGTCAGCAGTGTTCATCCCGGGCGTGGACAACTGGGAAGCAGACTTCCTCAGCAGACACGATCTTCATCCGGGAGAGTGGGGTCTACATCCAGAGGTCTTCAACATGTTAATAGACCGTTGGGAAAGACCAATTGTAGACATGATGGCGTCTCGCCTCAACAAGAAACTGGACAAATATTGCGCCAGGTCAAGAGATCCACAGGCAATAGCTGTGGACGCACTGGTAACTCCTTGGGTGTACCAGTCAGTGTATGTGTTTCCTCCTCTGCCGCTCATACCAAAGGTATTGAAGATCATACGGCAAAGAAGAGTAAGAACAATACTAGTGGTTCCGGATTGGCCGAGAAGAACTTGGTACCCGGAACTTCAAGAGATGCTCACGGACGAACCGTGGCCTCTACCTCTGAGAAGGGACCTGCTACAGCAGGGTCCCTGTCTCTTTCAAGACTTACCGCGGCTGCGTTTGACGGCATGGCGGTTGAACGCCAGATCCTAAAAGGGAAAGGCATTCCAGAAGAAGTCATTCCTACCTTGATTAAGGCACGGAAGGAAGTCACCGTGAAACATTATCACCGCATTTGGCGAAAATATGTTGCGTGGTGCGAGGATCGGAGTGTTCCGACGGAGGAATTTCAACTGGGTCGTTTCCTACATTTCCTACAATCAGGATTGTCTATGGGTCTAAAATTGGGATCCATTAAGGTTCAAATTTCGGCCCTGTCAATATTCTTCCAAAAAGAATTGGCCTCTGTCCCTGAGGTCCAGACTTTTGTCAAAGGAGTACTGCATATACAGCCTCCTGTGGTGCCTCCGGTGGCACCGTGGGATCTAAATGTAGTTTTAGATTTCCTCAAAATCCCATTGGTTTGAACCATTGAAAAAGGTGGATTTGAAATATCTCACATGGAAAGTGACTATGTTACTGGCCCTGGCTTCTGCCAGGAGAGTATCTGAATTGGCGGCTTTTTCTTATAAAAGCCCTTATCTAATCTTCCATTCGGATAGGGCAGAACTGCGGACTCGTCCGCATTTTCTCCCTAAAGTGGTATCAGCATTTCATCTGAACCAACCTATTGTGGTGCCTGCGGCCACTAGCGACTTGGAGGACTCCAAGTTGTTGGACGTTGTCAGAGCTTTAAAAATATACATTTCAAGGACGGCTGGAGTCAGAAAATCTGACTCGCTGTTTATACTGTATGCACCCAACAAGTTGGGCGCACCTGCTTCTAAGCAGTCGATTGCTCGTTGGATTTGTAACACAATTCAACTTGCACATTCTGTGGCAGGCCTGCCACAGCCTAAAACTGTAAAAGCCCACTCCACAAGGAAGGTGGGCTCATCTTGGGCGGCTGCCCGAGGGGTCTCGGCATTACAACTCTGCCGAGCAGCTACGTGGTCGGGGGAGAACACGTTTGTAAAATTTTACAAATTTGATACCCTGGCAAAGGAGGACCTGGAGTTCTCTCATTCGGTGCTGCAGAGTCATCCGCACTCTCCCGCCCGTTTGGGAGCTTTGGTATAATCCCCATGGTCCTTTCAGGAACCCCAGCATCCACTTAGGACGATAGAGAAAATAAGAATTTACTTACCGATAATTCTATTTCTCGGAGTCCGTAGTGGATGCTGGGCGCCCATCCCAAGTGCGGATTATCTGCAATACTTGTACATAGTTATTGTTAACTAATTCGGGTTATTGTTAAGGAGCCATCTTTAAGAGGCCCTTTCTGTTATCATACTGTTAACTGGGTTTAGATCACAAGTTGTACGGTGTGATTGGTGTGGCTGGTATGAGTCTTACCCGGGATTCAAAATGCCTCCCTTATTGTGTATGCTCGTCCGGGCACAGTACCTAACTGGAGTCTGGAGGAGGGTCATAGGGGGAGGAGCCAGTGCACACCACCTGACCTAGTAAAGCTTTACTTTTTTGTGCCCTGTCTCCTGCGGAGCCGCTACCCCCCCATGGTCCTTTCAGGAACCCCAGCATCCACTACGGACTCCGAGAAATAGAATTATCGGTAAGTAAATTCTTATTTTGTATATGTCCAGTGAGTGCTGCCACTAACAAATAGCCTATAACATAGATAGATAGATAGATAGATAGATAGATAGATAGATAGATAGATAGATAGATAGATAGATAGATAGATAGATAGATTTGGCACATCATGGTGTGGACAGGACACAGCCAGGCTGCTGTGGCTTTCACTTACTTTAGACTTGCCTGGCTGCTGCGGCTGCCTGGAGGGAAACAGCTTGGGGCCGGAGGAAGCCTCAACGTGGTCCTGGAGGCGGAGCCGTCAGTGCTGACTGACGTCCCATCCCTACAAAGGCTTATGGCGGAGCTGCTGCGGCTGCACATGCGCAGCAGCTCCACCAGCAGCCATCTTTAATTTACCTGGAAGTTAACGCTGTCACGATCGGAGCTAAGCTTCGCTCACGGCAGCCGGCCAGCTCGGAGGATGACGGCGGCAACTGAGGGACGTCTGGACCAGCCACACGGAATCTGGTCCGGCCTCCCGTAATGCCAATCCATCGCTGCACTTATGTATAGTGCCCCCAGTAGTAGTGCACTTATGTATAATGCAACCAGTAGTAGTGCACTTATGTATAATGCAACCAGTAGTAGTGCACTTATGTATAATGCAACCAGTAGTAGTGCACTTATGTATTATTATTATTATTTGTTATTAAATTTTATTTATAAGGCGCCACATGTGTTTTGCAGCGCCGTACAGGGAGACAAAACTTAGCATTACAGTAAATAAATAACAAAATAGAGTAAAGGTAACAAGGAGCACCACAATTCTCATACATAATACAGCTAAGATGTAAGTAGCGAGGGAGTGATCATTGTACTACTAGGGTCTGGCGGCCATAGATAGAGAGGAGCCTTTACCAGTAGGAGAATATGCGGTAAAGATGGTCGCTGAGTAGGAGAGAGCTGCGGGTGAAATGTGTCGAGAAGAGGGCTTAGATAACAAGAGGAAAGAGGGCCCTGCTCTGAAGAGCTAACAATCTAGTGGGAAGGGTACTAATGACTCCATTAGTAGTGCGCTTATGTATAATGACCCCAGTGGTAGTGCGCTTATGTATAATGCCTCCAGTAGTAGTGCGCTTATGTATAATGCCTCCAGTAGTAGTGCGCTTATGTATAATGCCCCCAGTAGTAGTGCGCTTATGTATATGGCCTCCAGTAGTAGTGCGCTTATGTATAATGCCTCCAGTAGTAGTGCGCTTAAGTATAATGACCCCAGTAGTAGTGCGCTTATATATAATGCCCCCAGTAGTAGTGCGCTTATGCATAATGCCCCCCAGTAGTAGTGCACTTATGTATAATGCCCCCAGTAGTAGTGCACGTATGTATAATGCCCCAGTAGTAGTGCATGTATGTATAATGCCCCAGTAGTAGTTCACTTATGTATAATGCCCCCATTAGTAGTGCGCTTATGTATAATGCCCCCAGTAGTAGTGCAATTATGTATAATGCCCCCAGTAGTAGTGCGCTTATGTATAATGCCCCCAGTAGTAGTGCACTTATGCATAATGCCCCAAGTAGTAGTGCGCTTATGTATAATGCCCCCAGTAGTAGTGCACTTATGCATAATGCCCCCAGTAGTAGTGCGCTTATGGATAATGCCCCCAGTAGTAGTGCACTTATGCATAATGCCCCCAGTAGTAGTGCACTTATGCATAATGCCCCCAGTAGTAGTGCGCTTATGCATAATGCCCCCAGTAGTAGTGCACTTATGCATAATGCCCCCAGTAGTAGTGCGCTTATGCATAATGCCCCCAGTAGTAGTGCGCTTATGCTTAATGCCCCCAGTAGTAGTGCGCTTATGTATAATGCCCCCAGTAGTAGTGCGCTTATGCATAATGCCCCCAGTAGTAGTGCGCTTATGCATCATGCCCCAAGTAGTAGTGCGCTTATGTATAATGCCCCCCGTAGTAGGGCGCTTATGTATAATGCCCCCAGTAGTAGTGCACTTATGCATAATGCCCCCAGTAGTAGTGCGTTTATGTATAATGCCCCTAGTAGCAGTGCGCTTATGTATAATGCCCCCAGTAGTAGTGCACTTATACATAATGCCCCCAGTAATAGTGCGTTTATGTATAATGCCCCCAGTAGCAGTGCGCTTATGTATTATGAACCCAGTAGTGCAATTATGCATAATGCCCCCAGTAGTAGTGCGCTTATTTACAATGCCTCCAGTAGTAGTGCGCTTATGTATAATGTCCCCAGTAGTAGTGCGTTTATGTATAATGCCCCCAGTAGCAGTGTGCTTATGTATATGAACCCAGTAGTGCAATTATGCATAATGCCCCCAGTAGTAGTGCGCTTATTTATAATGCCTCCAGTAGTAGTGCACTTATGCATAATGCCCCCAGTAGTAGTGCGTTTATGTATAATGCCCCTAGTAGCAGTGCGCTTATGTATAATGCCCCCAGTAGTAGTGCGTTTATGTATAATGCCCCTAGTAGCAGTGCGCTTATATATAATGCCCCCAGTAGTAGTGCGTTTATGTATAATGTCCCCAGTAGTAGTGCGTTTATGTATAATGCCCCTAGTAGCAGTGCGCTTATGTATAATGCCCCCAGTAGTAGTGCACTTATGCATAATGCCCCCAGTAGTAGTGCGTTTATGTATAATGCCCCTAGTAGCAGTGCGCTTATATATAATGCCCCCAGTAGTAGTGCGTTTATGTATAATGTCCCCAGTAGTAGTGCGTTTATGTATAATGCCCCTAGTAGCAGTGCGCTTATGTATAATGCCCCCAGTAGCAGTGCGCTTATGTATATGAACCCAGTAGTAGTGCGTTTATGTATAATGCCCCTAGTAGTAGTGCGCTTATGTATAATGCCTCCAGTAGTAGTGCACTTATGTATAATGCCCCCAGTAGTAGTGCGTTTATGTATAATGCCCCCAGTAGTAGTGCGTTTATGTATAATGCCCCTAGTAGTAGTGCACTTATGTATAATGCCCCTAGTAGTAGTGCACTTATGTATAATGCCCCTAGTAGCAGTGCGCTTATGTATAATGCCCCCAGTAGTAGTGCGTTTATGTATAATGCCCCTAGTAGTAGTGCGCTTATGTATAATGCCTCCAGTAGTAGTGCACTTATGTATAATGCCCCCAGTAGTAGTGCGTTTATGTATAATGCCCCCAGTAGTAGTGCGTTTATGTATAATGCCCCTAGTAGTAGTGCACTTATGTATAATGCCCCTAGTAGTAGTGCACTTATGCATAATGCCCCCAGTAGTAGTGCGTTTATGTATAATGCCCCCAGTAGTAGTGCGTTTATGTATAATGCCCCCAGTAGTAGTGCGTTTATGTATAATGCCCCTAGTAGCAGTGCGCTTATGTATAATGCCTCCAGTAGTAGTGCGTTTATGTATAATGCCCCCAGTAGTAGTGCGTTTATGTATAATGCCCCTAGTAGCAGTGCGCTTATGTATAATGCCTCCAGTAGTAGTGCACTTATGTATAATGCCCCCAGTAGTAGTGCGTTTATGTATAATGCCCCCAGTAGTAGTGCGTTTATGTATAATGCCCCTAGTAGTAGTGCGCTTATGTATAATGCCCCCAGTAGTAGTGCGTTTATGTATAATGCCCCCAGTAGTAGTGCGTTTATGTATAATGCCCCTAGTAGTAGTGCACTTATGTATAATGCCCCTAGTAGTAGTGCACTTATGCATAATGCCCCCAGTAGTAGTGCGTTTATGTATAATGCCCCCAGTAGTAGTGCGTTTATGTATAATGCCCCAGTAGTAGTGCGTTTATGTATAATGCCCCCAGTAGTAGTGCGTTTATGTATAATGCCCCTAGTAGCAGTGCGCTTATGTATAATGCCTCCAGTAGTAGTGCGTTTATGTATAATGCCCCCAGTAGTAGTGCGTTTATGTATAATGCCCCTAGTAGCAGTGCGCTTATGTATAATGCCTCCAGTAGTAGTGCACTTATGTATAATGCCCCCAGTAGTAGTGCGTTTATGTATAATGCCCCTAGTAGCAGTGCGCTTATGTATAATGCCTCCAGTAGTAGTGCGTTTATGTATAATGCCCCCAGTAGTAGTGCGTTTATGTATAATGCCCCTAGTAGCAGTGCGCTTATGTATAATGCCTCCAGTAGTAGTGCACTTATGTATAATGCCCCCAGTAGTAGTGCGTTTATGTATAATGCCCCCAGTAGTAGTGCGTTTATGTATAATGCCCCTAGTAGTAGTGCGCTTATGTATAATGCCCCCAGTAGTAGTGCGTTTATGTATAATGCCCCCAGTAGTAGTGCGTTTATGTATAATGCCCCTAGTAGTAGTGCACTTATGTATAATGCCCCTAGTAGTAGTGCACTTATGCATAATGCCCCCAGTAGTAGTGCGTTTATGTATAATGCCCCCAGTAGTAGTGCGTTTATGTATAATGCCCCCAGTAGTAGTGCGTTTATGTATAATGCCCCTAGTAGTAGTGCACTTATGTATAATGCCCCTAGTAGTAGTGCACTTATGCATAATGCCCCCAGTAGTAGTGCGTTTATGTATAATGCCCCCAGTAGTAGTGCACTTATGTATAATGCCCCCAGTAGTAGTGCGCTTATGTATATGAACCCAGTAGTAGTGCACTTATGTACAATGCCTCCAGTAGTAGTGCGCTTATGTATAATGCCCCCAGTAGTAGTGCGCTTATGTACAATGCCTCCAGTAGTAGTGCGCTTATGTATAATGCACCCAGTAGTAGTGCGCTTATGTATAATGCCCCCAGTAGTAGTGCGCTTATGTATAATGCACCCAGTAGTAGTGCGCTTATGTATAATGCCCCCAGTAGTAGTGCACTTATGCATAATGCCCCCAGTAACAGTGCGCTTATGCATAATGCCAGCAGAAGTGCCACTTCTACACGTAATAGCTAAACACACATTCATACACACACACACACACACACACACACACACACACACACACACACACACACACAGTCTTTCCATCCACTACTTATTTATTACAGTAGTCTGGCTGGCAGGATCTGTAGCAGCCTGGACCCATGTAGCCCCACCCCTTCACCCCGTTTAGCCCCGCCCATTCACCCATTTAGCTCCACCCCCTTTTTGCCCAGGACGGACACTAAAGATGACGCTGTCAGGGGGGGTAAGTGGAGCTTCAAGCTGTCGGCGCCGCTGTCTGTCAAACTGTGACATGCACAGCAGCCGACAGCAGCAGTGGGGAAAGGGCGGCGTAGCAGCAGGGATGCAGAGCAGGAAGAGCGCCTCTCCAGCCTGGTGTCTGCCTGCTCTGCATCCCTTTGCTGAGCAGGTAGCGTTGGGCCTTCTTATACCCCTTTCACATCGCACAAATAACCCGGTACCGACCCAGTATATTGCCGGGTCGATGTGGGTCGCTGTGCGGTGTGAAAGGGTCAGTCCCGAATTCCCGTTTCACCTGACCTGGTAATTCAACCTGGGAATAAAGAAGGGTTATTCCATGGTTATTACCGAGTGAGGTGCAATGTGAATGGGCGACCCGGTACCCAGTGACGTATCTTTAATGGGTGCGGTGTGTGCGGTGCACACGGGCCCCTGGGTCCACAGGGGGCCCACACCGCACCCATTTCTTCTATACTTACCTTTCTGGTGTCTGTGCGTGGGCCCCCTCCTCTCCCGTCCCATAGCTGGCAGCAGCGCTGGCAGCGCTCTTTCTGAGCACCAGAGACTCTGGCACAGTGTCAGAGTCTGCAGCGCATGTGCAGGTCTTCGAAAAAAATGGCCGCCGCATAATTTTTTTCTGAGACTTGCGCATGCGCTGTAGACTCTGTCACTGTGCCAGAGTCTCTGGTGCTCAGAAAGAGCGCTGCTGTAAGCTATGGGACGGGAGAGGAGGGGACCCACACCCGGAGTCTACACATGAGTCCCCTCCTCTCTAGATATGCCCCTGCCGGTACCCGTTCACAGCATAGGGAGTGGCAGCGCGGAGATGATCTCATCTCGCAGCGCCACTCACGCTCCCGATGACACCGTGGTCCCCGTCCCCGATGGCAACCCATTTCTCAGGGTCCAATGCCGGATCGCACTCCTGAAGGACCTGTTTCCAATTCCCAGGTGCGACTTGGCATTTGCGACTGAAAGGGGTACTACAGCCACTGCTGAAGCCGGGATGCTGCATCCGCTCTACTCTCCTTTAAAGCCCGCCCCCAGACTCTTGTGTAAACTAGCCAATGGGAGCCTGGGGGCGGGCTTAGCAGGAGGTGTTATGCTGAATGCTGTGGCGGCTGTAAAACGACATGCAGCGCTGCTGATTCCCGTAGACCTGCAGCCAGCACAAGTTACATACATACCTGCATGTATCCAAAAGTTCCAGTACTGGTCAGGCAAAAACCTTTCACCTGGTCTGGAGGGTAACCCGCACCGAGATTAATAAGTTATGTTGTAAGTCACAAAGTTGGAGTGCCTATAATTATATCTGATTAAACCCTGTTATAGGGATTCACATGCACATATATATATATACATACATACATACATACATACATACATACATACATACATACATAAAGGTTCAAAGGCTCATGAAGGTGCTACCAACTGGTTTAAACAAGGATATGGAGTCAAATCCCCAAAGAAGGGGGAAAAGAAAAAGAAACCAGATAGATTTAAGGTGCACTCATCCAACTACTGAGTCATTGGTACAATTATTGTTGTGACACATATATGTCCCCAGCGGCAATATCAAATAAGGGCTTAAATGCTCAGTAACCTTAATTAATGTAGAGGTTTGTTTTATTATACATTTATATGGGACTAAATTGTCCTTTATTGAAAGTAGAGCGAAATATTAAAATTCATAGAATAAGAGACAGTAAATAGAAGGTGACACCTTCTATTTACTGTCTCTTATTCTATGAATTTTAATATTTCGCTCTACTTTCAATAAAGGACAATTTAGTCCCATATAAATGTATAATAAAACAAACCTCTACATTAATTAAGGTTACTGAGCATTTAAGCCCTTATTTGATATTGCCGCTGGGGACATATATGTGTCACAACAATAATTGTACCAATGACTCAGTAGTTGGATGAGTGCACCTTAAATCTATCTGGTTTCTTTTTCTTTTCCCCCTTCTTTGGGGATTTGACTCCATACCTGCATGTATGTTCATATGTGCAGTCCCGCTCCCCCCTGCATGATGTGGTGACAGCTGCAGCCTACGGTCTGCAGCCGCCACTGTTTATAGGGCTCTGTCTATACCCCCTTCAGTTAATGTACCCGGACGTGACGCTGAGTGAGGGTGTCCTTAAAACATTGATATTTTGTCCCAAATCTAATTTTTTTTCTAGTTATCTGGCCACCAACAGTAGAAAATTGTACCCTCGCTGTCTCGCTTTATTCACCGCGCTTCGGGCATGGTGGCTCACTTGCTCCGCTTGCCACAGGTTACTACTGTAATCCCAATGGATGATGTCAGAGGGTACATTAACTGAAGGAGATCTAGCCGCTACCATATTTATACTAGTGATAGCTATTGGTGGTTGATGGCATTATTTTTACCAAAGATGATTAGCCATCGATGGTGAGTCATTTATGAGCATACCGGGTCAGACACTTACCATCAGAGATATGCCACTAACGATTTACTGAACTCCCATCGATGGTGAAAATACAGAAAATCGCTGTCAGACTATCAATGGTTGATAACCATTGATGGCAGATGTCCACCCCTAATTCATAGAGATCAGTAGGTATGTACAGATCAGTACTGATGCCCAGCATCAACTGGTGGATGGAGCTTTGAAATAAAGGGGGTAATTCCAAGTTGATCGCAGCAGGATTTTTGATAGCAACTGGGCAAAACCATGTGCACTGCAGGGGAGGCAGATATAACATGTGCAGAGAGAGTTAGATTTGGGTGGGTTATTTTATTTATGTGCAGGGTAAATACTGGCTGCTTTATTTTTACACTGCAAATTAGATTGCAGATTGAACACACCACACCCAAATCTAACTCTCTCTGCACATGTTATATCTGCCTCCCCTGCAGTGCACATGGTTTTGCCCAGTTGCTATCAAAAATCCTGCTACGATCAACTTGGAATTACCCCCAAAGTCTTGTGATGTGATTGTAACTGACTAACACAACTGGATGGAAGAACCATTGTGGTGGATAGAACAGGTGCAACAATCATATATTGCGCACGTGCAACAGAGTCCCGCTATCAGGGCGTGGCTGAGCTGGATGTCTCACAGCTGTATTATCTGCATTTTATTACCAGAAGACTTCCGTTTTCACACCATTCAATGGTGGCAAAAAACAGGAGAGCCACCATCGCATGAAAAAGTACATTGTTTGTTGTTAACCAGCGGCTATCGATGTTCACCCCCATAGATCAGGTGCTGAGAAAGGTCACATCCTTGGAGATGTATAAGGGAGACAGAAAATTATTTAATGCAAGTTAGAGATGAGCAAAGTATTGTGCATATCACATTGTTCTGTGGAACAGGCTGTCAGCCACGCACCGCAGTGTTACACCACAATATTCTTTATGTCCCAGTGATGAAAATATCCGATTCTTGTAATATTTATTGTACTTAGAGCCTAATTCATGTTTGTACGCAATGGCGTGATTATCGGCAGACTGCACATGTGCTCCGGCCACAATGCCCATGCACCAAGGTGCTGCTACGATCTTTCTCGCAATGAGGATTTCATGCAAAATGATTGACAGGAAGTGACCGTTGGGAGGTGTTAATGGGGAGTTTATGGGAAATGGATGGGAATATTTTTCGTCGTTCAGCTCGCTCTCACCCAGCGTCCTTCAGCCGCTGCTCACCCCTGGTCCTCCTCCAGCTAACTGCTGCCTCTGCGCTCCCTCAACTGCCACTTTTGGCCCAGTCCTCCTATCTCTCTTCTCCACAGGAACAGTATAGCTCATGCTCACCTGCTGTTTCTCTTCTAGAAAGTTCTAGGTGATCATAACACACTTGACGACATTGATGATCGATATGGAGGATATAGTTCAGAAATGAACGATATATCATTCATATCGCATACCCTCCAACATTGGCCCTCATTCCGAGTTGATCGCTCGCAAGGCGAATGTAGCAGAGTTACACACGCTAAGCCGCCGCCTACTGGGAGTGAATCTTAGCTTCTTAAATGTGCGACCGATGTATTCGCAATATTGCGATCACAAACGAGTTAGCAGTTTCTGAGTAGCTTCAGACTTACTCTGCCTGTGCGATCAGTTCTGTGCTTTTCGTTCCTGACTGACGTCACAAACACACCCAGCGTTCGTCCAGGCACTCCCACCGTTTCTCCGGCCACTCCTGCGTTTTTTCCGGAAACGGTAGCGTTTTCAGCCACACGCCCCTAAAACGCTGTGTTTCCGCCCAGTAACACCCATTTCCTGTCAATCACAATGCGATCGCCGGAGCGATGAAAAAGCCATGAGTAAACTTACTTTCTCCATAGTAAATTTACTTGGCGCATGCGCAGTGCGAACATTGCGCATGCGCACTAAGCGGATTCACACTGCGATGCGATGAAAAACTCCGAGCGAACAACTCGGAATGAGGGCCATTTTACACTGAAAAATCGGTACAAATCCGAAAAGGGGGTGTGGCCGAGGGTAAAGGGGGCGTGGCCACGCCCCTTTTCCTATACTTTCAATGGAAGTTTGGAGAGCCAATAATCGGTACAGACCATGAAAAAAAGGTACTGTACCTATTAAAAAGGTACAGTTGGAGGGTATGATATTGTTTAGTGTGGAGGCACCGACGATGAACGATGCGCGTCCCCGCGGTCACTCACCGTTGGTTTTCCATAACTGTTCAATGCAAGCCAATTTGGACGATATCAGTCATCATTCAGATCGATCATCGTCCGTTCGCTGACATCGCTCAGTGTGTAGGGCCCTATAGTGTTGTGCACCTTCTCCTGATCCCGGTTTATAGGCCACCTTATGGCAACAATATAGTACATTTTTTAACAAATCTTAAACCCCATCCTAAAACTGGGGTTACATTGTTTTTGCTTTTATTTTGCCACTGGGTATTTCTGTTAATGACATTTTTATTCTTTATTGTACCCCTCTCTTCTTGTAGCCGCTGGGATGTCAGGCAGCCAGGACCCTGCATAGCAACTGAATGCTGCGAACAGCAGGTGAGACTGGAGGGCGGCATGATGTCATCAAAGCTTGGAGAGAGATAAAGTGAAAAGAGATAGATGTGGGAATTCAATTGTCGGCAAATCCTTCAGCTGGGCGATTCCGCATGGCACCCGCCACACTCTATGGCAGCAGGAGCTTGCAGAGAGGTGTTTGCTACCCCATAGGGCAGCGAGCTCTTTTATACAAATTAGGCATTTGGCCAGCCGGGCAAAGGGTGCGAGATGTGTTGCCGGAGCTGGCATTTGAATGCCGTGGCAATGGCGATTCGCGCCCTATGCTAGCAATTGAATCCCCCCCCAAAGTGCCAAACAATCAGCTCCTAAGTGTCATTTTTCACACACAGCCTGTAATATGGCAGTAGAATGTAATTGACTTGTACTTTATCTCTCTCCAAGCTTTGATAAATCTCTCCCATAGTATAGTACAGTCCTATATAGAACAATACTATAGTACTGGTATAGTAATATATATTTATTTTTATTCTTCAAAAACTCCCTTCCCCCCTCCTTGTTATACTGGAACAGTGGAGAAGCCTCAGCGTGAACTGCACTGAAAGTGAAAGTAAATTTGCAGCTGGATTTCCCTCACGCTTGTTACCACTATCACATCTTGGCCTCAGCTGATTGGTTAGTGCAGCACTGAGATGCCCATGCCCATTACCTCCAGAGCAGGGCAGAGCTTCTGGGTGGCCCTGTACACTGTACTGTGTGTATGGGGCGCTCTGCATCAGCTCAGATGCTCTCCATGGAAAAGCTCAGAGGGATAACAAGACTCATTTACTTTCTGTTCCTGAGGCTGCATTTCACATATTCTTCTGGTGAGTATTTCACTGACCTCACTCAGTTTATTTTCCAGTGTACCTGGGGAGATTGGTTTTCACTTCAGCTCTGAGAGGGGACCCAGATTAGTAAATAGCATTGTAACTGTAATATTTTATGATGTGGACACCATTTATAGTGACATGCGATATTATTTCCTCCACCACAAATACTTATCTGTCAGCGTCATTAGCAATTATTGAATATGTGCAATTTATCACAATTCTATATAATAAAGCTGACTGCTGAGCAAAAGGCATTCTACCCACTCTCCTCCCCACCACACACACGTATCCCTATTCTCTAGCATCAAACTAACGGTGCAGTAACATCCTGCAGGGGCAAATGCAGGCTGGACTGGACAGACAGGGCCCACTGTGCATGTCAGGACCATTGTGGACTACTCAGTGACAAAGTGACCGGCAGCACAGCAGTGCAGTGGTAAGACCAGTGATTACCCCAAGGAGGAGGGAGGTTACTGGTAATATAAGAGACAAAGGAGGAAAAATAAGAATTTACTTACCGATAATTCTATTTCTCATAGTCCGTAGTGGATGCTGGGGACTCCGTCAGGACCATGGGGAATAGCGGCTCCGCAGGAGACAGGGCACAAAAAGTAAGCTTTTAGGATCACATGGTGTGTACTGGCTCCTCCCCCTATGACCCTCCTCCAAGCCTCAGTTAGGTACTGTGCCCGGACGAGCGTACACAATAAGGAAGGATCTTGAATCCCGGGTAAGACTCATACCAGCCACACCAATCACACCGTACAACTTGTGATTTGAACCCAGTTAACAGTATGATAACAACGAAGAAGCCTCTGAAAAGATGGCTCACAACCATAATAACCCGATTTTTGTAACAATAACTATGTACAAGTATTGCAGACAATCCGCACTTGGGATGGGCGCCCAGCATCCACTACGGACTATGAGAAATAGAATTATCGGTAAGTAAATTCTTATTTTCTCTAACGTCCTAGTGGATGCTGGGGACTCCGTCAGGACCATGGGGATTATACCAAAGCTCCCAAACGGGCGGGAGAGTGCGGATGACTCTGCAGCACCGAATGAGAGAACTCCAGGTCCTCCTTAGCCACAGTATCAAATTTGTAAAATTTTACAAACTTGTTCTCCCCTGACCACGTAGCTGCTCGGCAAAGTTGTAATGCCGAGACCCCTCGGGCAGCCGCCCAAGATGAGCCCACCTTCCTTGTGGAGTGGGCATTTACAGATTTAGGCTGTGGCAGGCCTGCCACAGAATGTGCAAGTTGGATTGTGCTACAGATCCAACGAGCAATCGTCTGCTTAGACGCAGGAGCACCCATCTTGTTGGGTGCATACAGGATAAACAGCGAGTCAGATTTTCTGACTCCAGCCGTCCTTGAAATATATATTTTCAATGCTCTGACAACGTCCAGCAACTTGGAGTCCTCCAAGTCGCTAGTAGCCGCAGGCACCACAATAGGCTGGTTCAAGTGAAAAGCCGAAACCACCTTAGGCAGAAACTGAGGACGCGTCCGCAGTTCTGCCCTGTCCGAATGGAAAATCAGATATGGGCTTTTGTACGATAAAGCCGCCAACTCTGATACTCTCCTGGCTGAAGCCAGGGCCAGTAGCATGGTTACTTTCCATGTAAGATACTTCAAATCTACCGATTTGAGCGGCTCAAACCAATGGGATTTGAGAAAATCCAAAACTACGTTGAGATCCCACGGTGTCACTGGAGGCACAATCGGGGGCTGTATATGTAGTACACCTTTGACAAAGGTTTGTACTTCAGGCACTGAAGCCAATTCTTTCTGGAAGAAAATCGATAAGGCCGAAATTTGAACCTTAATAGACCCCAATTTGAGGCCCATAGACAATCCTGCCTGCAGGAAATGTAGGAATCGACCCAATTGAAATTCCTCCGTTGGGGCCTTCTTGGCCTCACACCACGCAACATATTTTCTCCAAATGCGGTGATAATGTTGTGCGGTCACTTCCTTCCTGGCTTTAATCAAGGTAGGAATAACTTCCTCTGGAATGCCCTTTTCTTTTAGAATCCGGCGTTCAACCGCCATGCCGTCAAACGCAGTCGCGGTAAGTCTTGGAACATACAAGGTCCCTGCTGAAGCAGATCCCTTCTTAACGGTAGAGGCCACGGCTCTTCCGTGAGCATCTCTTGAAGTTCCGGGTACCAAGTCCTTCTTGGCCAATCCGGAGCCACGAGTATTGTTCTTACTCCCCGTAGCCGTATAATTCTCAGTACCTTTGGTATGAGAGGCAGAGGAGGAAACACATACACGGACTGCTACACCCACGGTGTTACCAGAGCGTCCACAGCTATTGCCTGAGGGTCTCTTGACCTGGCGCAATATCTGTCCAGTTTCTTGTTGAGGCGGGACGCCATCATGTCCACCTTTGGTTTTTCCCAACGGTTCACAATCATGTGGAAGACTTCTGGATGAAGTCCCCACTCTCCCGGGTGGAGGTCGTGTCTGCTGAGGAAGTCTGCTTCCCAGTTGTCCACTCCCGGAATGAACACTGCTGACAGTGCTATGACATGATTTTCCGCCCAGCGAAGAATCCTTGCAGCTTCTGTCATTGCTCTTCTGCTTCTCGTGCCGCCCTGTCTGTTTACGTGGGCGACTGCCGTGATGTTGTCCGACTGGATCAACACCGGCTGACCCTGAAGCAGCGGTTTTGCCAGGCTTAGAGCATTGTAAATCGCTCTTAGCTCCAGTATATTTATGTGAAGAGACGTCTCCAGGTTTGACCACACGCCCTGGAAGTTTCTTCCCTGTGTGACTGCTCCCCAGCCTCGTAGGCTGGCATCCGTAGTCACCAGGACCCAGTCCTGTATGCCGAATCTGCGGCCCTCTAACAGATGGGCACTCTGCAACCACCACAGAAGAGACACCCTTGTTCTTGGTGACAGTGTTATCCGCTGATGCATGTGCAGATGCGATCCGGACCATTTGTCCAGCAGATCCCACTGAAATATTCGTGCGTGGAATCTGCCGAATGGAATTGCTTCGTAAGAAGCCACCATCTTTCCCAGGACTCTTGTGCATTGATGTACTGACACATTTCCTGGTTTTAGGAGGTTCCTGACAAGTTCGAATAACTCCCTTGCTTTCTCCTCCGGGAGAAACACCTTTTTCTGAACAGTGTCCAGAATCATTCCCAGGAACAGCAGACGTGTCGTCGGGGTCAATTGAGATTTTGGAAGATTCAGAATCCACCCGTGTTGTTGAAGCACTACTTGGGTTAGTGCTACTCCGACTTCCAGCTGTTCTCTGGACCTTGCCCTTATCAGGAGATCGTCCAAGTAAGGGATAATTAATACGCCTTTTCTTCGTAGAAGAACCATCATTTCGGCCATTACCTTGGTAAAGACCCGAGGTGCCGTGGACAAACCAAACGGCAGCGTTTGAAACTGATAATGACAGTTTTGTATCACGAATCTGAGATACCCTTGGTGTGAAGGGTAAATTGGGACATGCAGATAAGCATCTTTTATGTCCAGGGACACCATGAAGTCTCCTTCTTCCAGATTCGCTATCACTGCTCTGAGTGACTCCATCTTGAACTTGAATATCTGTATGTACAGGTTCAAGGATTTCAGATTTAGAATAGGTCTTACCGAACCGTCCGGCTTCGGTACAACAAATAGTGTGGAATAATACCCCCTTCCCTGTTGTAGGAGGGGTACCTTGACTATCACCTGCTGAGAATACAGCTTGTGAATGGCTTCCAATACCGTCGCCCTTTCTGAGGGAGACGTTGGTAAAGCAGACTTTAGGAACCGGCGAGGGGGAGACTTTTCGAATTCCAACTTGTAACCCTGAGATACTACCTGCAGGATCCAAGGGTCCACCTGTGAGCGCGCCCACTGTGTGCTGAAAATCTTTAGTCGACCCCCCACCGCCCCTGAGTCCGCTTGCACAGCCCCAGCGTCATGCTGAGGGCTTTGTAGAAGCCGGGGAGGGCCTCTGTTCGTGGGAAGTAGTTGCTTGCTGCAACCTCTTACCCCTTCCTTTGCCTCTGGGCAAATATGACTGTCCTTTTGCCCGCTTGTTCTTATAGGAACGAAAGGACTGCGGCTGAAAAGACGGTGTCTTTTTCTGTTGGGAGGTGACCTGAGGTAAAAAAGTGGATTTTCCGGCTGTTGCCGTGGCCACCAGATCCGATAAACCGACCCCAAATAATTCCTCTCCTTTATACGGCAATACTTCCATATGCCGTTTGGAATCCGCATCACCTGACCACTGTCGCGTCCATAAACTTCTTCTGGCAGATATGGACATCGCACTTACTCTCGATGCCAGAGTGCAAATATCCCTCTGAGCATCTCGCATATAAAGAAAAGCATCCTTTAATTGCTCTATAGTCAATAAAATACTGTCCCTATCCAGGGTATCAATATTTTCAGTCAGGGAATCCGACCACACCACCCCAGCACTGCACATCCAGGCTGAGGCTATTGCTGGTCGCAGTATAACACCAGTATGTGTGTATATACTCTTCAGGGTAGTTTCCAGCCTCCTATCAGCTGGATCCTTGAGGGCGGCCGTATCAGGAGACGGTAACGCCACTTGTTTTGATAAGCGTGTGAGCGCCTTATCCACCCTAGGGGGTGTTTCCCAGCGCGCCCTAACCTCTGGTGGGAAAGGGTATAATGCCAATAACTTCTTTGAAATTAGCAGTTTTCTATCGGGGTTAACCCACGCTTCATCACACACGTCATTCAATTCCTCTGATTCTGGAAAAGCTACAGGTAGTTTTTTCACACCCCACATAATACCCCCCTTTGAGGTACCTGCAGTATCAGAGATATGCAAAGCCTCCTTCATTGCCGTGATCATATAACGTGTGGCCCTATTGGAAAATACGTTTATTTCTTCACCGTCGACACTAGATTCATCTGTGTCGGTACCTGTGTCGACTGACTGAGGTAAGGGACGTTTTACAGCCCCTGACGGTGCCTGAGACGCCTGGACAGGTACTAACTGGTTTTCCGGCCGTCTCATGTCGTCAACTGACTTTTGCAGCGTGCTAACATTATCACGTAATTCCATAATTAAAGCCATCCATTCCGGTGTCGACTCCCTAGGGGGTGACATCACCATTACCGGCAATTGCTCCGCCTCCACACCAACATCGTCCTCATACATGTCGACACACACGTACCGACACACAGCAGACACACAGGGAATGCTCTTATCGAAGACAGGACCCCACTAGCCCTTTGGGGAGACAGAGGGAGAGTTTGCCAGCACACACCAAAGCGCTATAAAAATGTATATAAACAACCCTAAAAGGTGTTGTTTCTGTTATATGCGCTTAATATATAAAAATATCGCCAAAATATGCCCCCCTTCTCTGTTTTACCCTGTTTCTGTAGTGCAGTGCAGGGGAGAGTCCTGGGAGCCTTCCTCACAGCGGAGCTGAGCAGGAAAATGGCGCTGTGTGCTGAGGAGAATAGGCCCCGCCCCCTAAAACGGTGGGCTCTTCTCCCGGAGTTTGCGATATATGGCAGGGGTTAAATACATCCATATAGCCTCAAGGGCTATATGTGATGTATTTTAGCCATAGAAAAAGGTATTATACATTGCTGCCCAGGGCGCCCCCCCCAGCGCCCTGCACCCTCAGTGACCGCTGGTGTGAAGTGTGCCGACAACAATGGCGCACAGCTGCAGTGCTGTGCGCTACCTTATGAAGACTGAAAGTCTTCTGCCGCCTGTTTCCGGACCTCTGGACCTCTTCAACTTCGGCATCTGCAAGGGGGTCGGCGGCGCGGCTCCGGGACCGGACTCCATGGCTGGGCCTGTGTTCGATCCCTCTGGAGCTAATGGTGTCCAGTAGCCTAAGAAGCAAATCCATCCTGCACGCAGGTGAGTTCACGTAGCAGTGAGCCTGTTGCCAGCAGGACTCACTGAAAATAAGAAACCTAAAAAACTTTTTCTAAGCAGCTCTTTATGAGAGCCACCTAGATTGCACCCTGCTCGGACCGGCACAAAAACCTAACTGAGGCTTGGAGGAGGGTCATAGGGGGAGGAGCCAGTACACACCATGTGATCCTAAAAGCTTACTTTTTGTGCCCTGTCTCCTGCGGAGCCGCTATTCCCCATGGTCCTGACGGAGTCCCCAGCATCCACTAGGACGTTAGAGAAATAAGCAAAAAGTGACAAGTAAGAGACACAGAGATGGAGAGGGCAGGCAAAATAGAAGAGCAGTACTGTGATGGGGGGGGGGGGGGGGATTGGGGTAGAGAGCAAAGGGTAAAAGGGTATTAGAGAGAAAGTTGAGGTACAGATGTAGCCTGCAGCTAGTTGCGTCCACAATTCTTTGTCATAGTGCGCACACTTTTGCAGGCATATATTCGCACCCGCGATCTATAGACTTTATATTATGCAAAGACTTATACCCCTTTCACACATAAGACCCTGGAAATACGTGGCTACGACACGGGTCTGTCAACCCTGAGACCACGTTCACACAACAAAAACCTGAGAAGTTCCCGGATCGGATGCGTTCACATGTGACCTGGGTCTTCCGTCAGGCAGTGATATCATCTCCAAGCGCCACCGTGCCCGCCAATCCGCACCATTTAGTAATGACCCGGGTCATCGCGACTTGGGTTATGACGTTCACACTACAGGTGATGCGGGTCGTACCATCGAATAACCCTGGTACTGAGAAGGGTTGAGGACCTGGAAGTCTGGCCCAGGTCAGTTCTGTTCACCTATAGTCAAGACTCGGGACACTGCGCGTGCACAGGCAAAACCCCGGGTATTTCGGCTGTGTGTGAAAAGGGGATAACTGCGCTGTCTTAAATGTGGGTGATTCTGCTGCATACGCCGTCAAATAAGAGGGTCCCCCCTCCTCTTATATATTGTGAGAATGTCTGTTAACATGAGGGAGTATTGGCGCTGAATATAAGCATGTAATGGGTCCATTATCCAATGACCTGTGCAGATATCAACCCACTGATACGTATGAGCTCGTACTAATTAGTGGTTTATATACATATAGGTTATATATTCTTTAACGTACCCATTGGGGGTTTATATTCTCCCTCATGCTAACAGACTTTCTCACAATTTAGAGAGAGAAGAAAGCAGGGAATAGAAAAAGACAAAATGGAGAGAAAAAAAAGGGGGAAAGTGTCAGATAGTGAAAGAGAGACGGGGAAGAGAGAGTATGGGAACAGAGAGATGGAGTAATCAATGGAAGAGAAAAAAAAACCCAGGGAACACCAGAGACAATTACTAGTGATAAATAATATATGGTCTATTAACCCAATTACTCATTAATTTGGCCCCTTTATTATATTTATTAAATATTAATAAAAATGTGTCAAATAAGATAAGGGATAAGGTTTTTTTCCACCTTATTCACAACGTAATGAATGCCCACATAATGCATGTATTGTGCCTCCTCATCTGATTGGTCAGATAGCTTTCTTTAGGTTTGATAGCGGTTTTGCTGCTTGAGAATAACCCCCCTGGCTTGGCCAACCTGTGGCTCTCCAGATGTGGTGAAACTACACATCCCAGCATGCCCTGCCACAGGTTTGGCATTCCCTAATGGCAAAACTGTGGCAAAGCATGATGGGACTTGTAGTTTTACAACAACTGGAGAGCCACAGGTTGACCAGGCCTGCTCCAAACCATTGACCGGTAAATCATGCTGTTTGGAGGTCATAACTGGCGGCAATGTGTAGTGGTTTCAAACCACCTTACAAGCTATCCTTCAGAAAATGTCCTCCTATATTTGAGAAATCTGTGATGCAATGGGTCCCAAACTTTATCTAGGCGGATGGATTTAAATAAATCATTGCAGGTTTGCGTTATTATCAGGGCCGACTCTACCATTAGGCAGTGCTGGGATCTGGAGGGGGAGGGGGGGGGTTTACCCTTTATCATTCTCTTGTATAACTCTGGACATGTCATCTTTTCTGTAGGTGAGCACACCCTGCTATATTACTCTACGACGGTCCCGGCCCGCAGCCCCGGGCTGCCGGTGTATTCTTATGCTATGTACCTGGACGATGTGAAGATCATGACATACAGCAGTGACACGTACCGTGTACGACCCATGTTCCAGTGGCTGGAGGAACAGGCCGGGGCAGAGCACTGGGAAATGCACAATAGGTTTGGCCAACGTCATGAGCTAGAGAACCAGCAGCATGCCAGTCTCATGCAGGGTCTTTTCAACAAGTCACGTGGTAAGGAGCTTCCGTTGCCGCAACATGTGCGGGTTCTGCGGCGCAGGGAAATACATGTTTCATAAATACAGCAACATTACCGGCTATTCTTAAAAATATCTTGTTCACCATTTTTAAATGGCTGCTTCAATGGATGGACCCATAGCAAGCTTTAAGCCACAAGATTGTAGGACATTTGCATTAAGCTACAGATGGGCGACCGCCAATAGATAGTGCTGCGTGTGCTGCGACTCAGAATCAGAACATAGGGCCGGATTTAATGACGCCCGAGTTTGGTGGCCGTGCGGGATGCCAGCTGAACTTGGACGTTTTTTTAAAGGGGCAATCGCTTACAAGGGTGTGCGGCTAACATACCGCCCGTCGGGATCCCTGCGGTTGCAATACCGACGTTGGAATTCCGAAAGGGGTACTATACTGCCGCCAGAATACTGGCGAGGTAGGTGATTCTCCCTCTGTGGGTGAGAATATAACCTGTGGCGAGCATAGCGAGACCACAAAGGGCCTCGATGTGCTCGCCCACCTGCCGGCATTATGGCGCACGGGATGTCGATGTCGGCATAGTGACAATTGCACAATCCTGTGTTGCGGGATCCCATATCGATCCTCTCACAATGCATGGTTTTTGCCTTGTAAGTGATTGCCCCTTTAAAAAACGCCCGAGTTCGGCTGGCATCCCGCAAGGTCGCTGAACTCTGGCATCATTACATCTGGCCCATAGTCTCATCTTATCCTATTTGCTCCATGTGTTCCCACGATCAGCCTGCTGTTTGCAATCCTGCCTTGTGGATTCATCCACTGCCATGGCAGGTCACTAAGGCATCTTAGTCGGCCCCTCCACACCCCATACATATAACGCCATGATGCCACAGAGATGTGGCCTCAACCATGAATCTGAGCATCCGATGTGTCCCAAGGAATGCGCCGGATGAGTCTCCTGGCTGCAGGGTGCCATTCTCCTGTACTGTGGCTCTGTGCTCCAGCCGTTATCATTTTATACACAGTACTGCCTTCTAACTCAGACTAGTATGTTATCTGATTGTATCATATGTGGGATTTCCTGTTCTGGTGCCATGGTGCTGTGTCTCATTCATGTTTGCAAGTTCCTTTATTACCACGTATCACATGAGTGTAGTGCAATAAACGTCACTATTAGTCACTACTTCTGTTTGTGTAATTACTATTGGCCTGCACATTGTATTCCTGACACACTTCAAAATCATAAAATGCACCCGTTTAAAGAAGATAATTCTATTTATTAAAACGTGCATAAAGCACTATTGGGGGTAATTCCAAGTTGATCGCAGCAGGAATTTTGTTAGCAGTTGGGCAATACCATGTGCACTGCAGGGGAGGCAGATATAACATCTGCAGAGAGAGTTAGATTTGGGTGGGTTATTTTGTTTCTGTGCAGGGTAAATACTGGCTGCTTTATTTTTACACTGCAAATTAGATTGCAGATTGAACACACCACACCCAAATCTAACTCTCTCTGCACATGTTATATCTGCCACACCTGCAGTGCAAATGGGTGGTCATTCCGAGTTGTTCGCTCGCAAGCCGCTTTTAGCAGCTTTGCACACGCTAAGCCTACGCCTACTGGGAGTGAATCTTAGCTTCTTAAAATTGCGAACGAAAGATTCGCAATATTGCGAAAAGACATCTCTGTGCAGTTTCTGAGTAGCTCGAGACTTACTCAGCATCTGCGATCAGTTCAGAGCTTGTCGTTCCTGGTTTGACGTCACAAACACACCCAGCGTTCGCCTAGACACTCCTCCGTTTCTCCAGCCACTCCCGCGTTTTTCCCAGAAACGGTAGCGTTTTTTCACACACACCCATAAAACGGGCAGTTTCCGCCCAGAAACACCCACTTCCTGTCAATCACATTACGATCGCCTGAACGAAGAAAAAGCCGTGAGTAAAATACCTAACTTCATAGCAAATTTACTTGGCGCAGTCGCAGTGCGAACATTGCGCATGCGCACTAAGCAGAAAATCGCTGCAATGCGATGAAATTTACAGAGCGAACAACTCGGAATGACCACCATGGTTTTGCCCAACTGCTAACAAAATTCCTGCTGCGATCAACTTGGAATTACCCCCATTATCTGTTTGGTAATTCCACTCCTAGGACTCGGTTCCTCAGTGCTCTTGGGACCCTTAAGGTAAAATCAGAAAAAGTGGCCAAACACAGGTTTTTCCCAGATATTGCCCCTATTTGCCTATAGTTCAAAAGCAGATATATTTTTGTCTTCTTCGCTTCCTGTTAGGAATGGCAGCCATCGTTAAATGATGGCGGATCCTGATTTTCATGTCTGTAGCCATTTACACAAATGCAAATATCTCAGCACTAGGAGATTGTAGAGCCTTAGGACAAAAAACCATTGGTCTCCGCAAAGTGTGGACTACATTTTGGTTACTGTACGTGCTTAATGACTGAAAAGTAACAAAATATTTAAGGAATTTATGAAATTACATATTTTCTGGGTGCCGCCATCTCCGCTTAGAAAAAAAAATCTCATTTATAGGAGATAAGTATGTGCTAGTAATATGTTGTAGTAAAGATGCAGTCTGAGATTTGTGTCTTACTTTTTTTTAAGAGACTTTGGAAATGTTTTATCAAAATGTTATCTATTTTAGACCTAAATATCTCTGGGTGACAACATAGGAAAAATTATATTTTGGCTCAAGTGAAGGTCCAGCGTTATGTACCCTTAGGTAACGCAGTATTGTTCCAGCCATATTTGTTCAGTATGTACCTTAATCCAGAGTATTTAGGGTTTTATCTGTTATAATGTTGCTTTATTTGCTTTATTACAATAAAAAATTTTTTTTTATTGAATTTCTAGAAGATTTAAGTTTTATAAAAACATAAAAATAAAATACAGAGATTTTAATCTTTTTTTCTTTGTCTCCTCACCCTGTGGCACCCGGCACCCATTCTAGATATGCCACTGGTGAGGGGGCAGATAGGAGAAACTGCCCAGGAGGCGGGATTTCATCAAACGAACAAGGAGTCCATGTACTAGGCCTTGGAGAGAGATAATGTGGATGGAGATAAAGTACCAGCCAATCAGCTCCTAACTGTCATATTTCAAACACAGCCTGTAATATGGCAGCTAGCAGCTGATTGGCTGGTACATTACCTCTCTCCAGTTTATCTCTCTCCATGGCTTAGTACATATCCTCCTAAGGGGCATGGGCATCAACGTTTGGAGAGCGACAAAGTACCAACCAATCAGCTCCTAACTGTCATTTTTCAAACACAGCCTGAACACTGACAGTTAGGAGCTGATTGGTTGGTACTTTATCTCTTTCCACTTTGTTTTCCTCCAAACCTGGATGCCTATGTCCCCCAGACTTTATAGCGTGAGTCTTCAACCTGTGGCCCTCCAGTTGCTGTGAAACTACACATCCCAGCATGCCCTGCCGCAGTTTTGCTATTAAGGTATGCTAAAACTGAGGCACAGCATGCTGGGATGTGTAGTTCCACAGCAGCTGGAGGGCCGAAGGTTGAAGACCCATGCTTTATAGGATACCAAAGAATACAAGTGTATACAAGGAATAAAGGACTTTTTTTATTTTCATTGGAAGTCTGCTGAGTGCTGCCTTCATTACACACACACACACACACACACACACACACACACACACACACACACACACACACACACACACACACACACACACACACACTTTGTTTATTTCATTTTTTTCAGAACATGAAACCAATTCACTCCTTCCTAACACCACAGTAACCTTTAGCAATAGCAGAACTCATAAATGACTTGTATTTCTCTATCACAGATCGATCCCCCTACACGTACCAGATAAAATGGTCCTGCGTTCGGCATGAAGATGGCACAGTGACTGGTTCCAAAGAGTTTGGTTTTGATGGTGAGGCCATGATAGCGTTTGACAAGGATCTCATGATGTTCATACCTGTGTCACAGAAAGCAGAGACGGTGACCCAGATATGGAACCATCAGCAAGTTTGGATCCAGAGGACAAAGGCTTGCATCGAGGTGGACTGTCCTGAGTGGATTAATGATTACTTGAGACATGGCAGAGAAGAATGGGATAGGAAAGGTGGGTGAAGGCAACTACTGTTCATTGGAACATCGATGGTCATTGAGGATCTTCGTTATGTCAGTGGGCCTGTAACTCACTAATAGAAAAGAACACTAAAGAAACCATAAGATCATGTATTTTGCTAAACATACAATAAGGAAAAGGTTAAATTGTCCATAAAATAGCTTTTCCATCATCACTGGAGTACGGATAATCATGGTTCACCTACAGGACATCATTTAAAATTCTAGAGATAAAACTATGTTGCCAGTCTAATTGATTCATTAATATTCATTCATATAGTGCCAGCATAGTCCGTGTCGCTCATCATGTCAGGTAAACGGTAATAAAACAAGGCTGGGGGATATTATACACACTGCGTCTGATTCAGAGATGTACAGCTGTGAATGTGTACACACCCCACCCACACCTAACTCTCTCTGCACGTTATATCTGCCCCCCCCCCTCCCCTGCAGTGGACTTTGGCCCTCATTCCGAGTTGTTCGATCGGTAATTTTCTTCGCATCGCAGCGATTTTCCGCTAATTGCGCATGCGCAATGTTCGCACTGCGACTGCGCCAAGTAAATTTGCTATGCAGTTAGGTATTTTACTCACAGCATTACAAGGTTTTTTCTTCGTTCTGGAGATCGGAGTGTGATTGACAGGAAGTGGGTGTTTCTGGGCGGAAACTGGCCGTTTTATGGGAGTGTTTGAAAAAACGCTACCGTTTCTGGGAAAAACGCGGGAGTGGCTGGAGAAACGGAGGAGTGTCTGGGCGAACGCTAGGTGTGTTTGTGACGTCAAAGTAGGAACGACAAGCACTGAACTGATCGCACTGGAAGAGTAAGTCTCGAGCTACTCAGGAACTACACAGAGAAGTCTTTTCGCAATATTGCAAATCTTTTGTTCGCAATTTTGATAAGCTAAGATTCACTCCCAGTAGGCGGCGGCTTAGCGTGTGCAATGCTGCTAAAAGCAGCTAACGAGCGAACAACTCGGAAAGATCCCCATCGTTTGACCCATTAGAGAACATTTTTGATGCTGCGTTCAGGTGATAATCCTATAGGCTGTTGCCTGTGTTTCAGTTATTACTGTATATTACTAGACCACGTAGACACTACAACTACCCATTGTTTTTCCAGATTTAAAAGAAATAAAGAGATTTGTAACCAAACTGTCAGACAATGGGGAATGTGAACCCAATTCGGAGCAATATATATTTCTGTTTTCTGACGGGACCTTTCAGCCATGTTTCCAAATATGGACAAAAAGCAATTTATATGCATGGCTATCTGACTGTACCAATAAGCATTGATGGGAACTCAGAACCTTGTACACTTTGGTAATTTTTATCCTCAATAGGAAAAGTTTCACCAGCCACAATTATGACTTGTTCAGCATCTTGCTGTGGCCAGAAGCTCTATCTTTTTAGAGTGAACAGTCATTTAATTAATACACCTGTTTTTTCCTCATTTTAGTTCCCCCCGAGGTGAAGATTGTTAGTTACCAGGCAGACGGGGTCACAAAGCTTTACTGCTTGGTGTACGGGTTTCACCCCCGAGCTGTGGATGTGAAGTGGATGAGGAACAATACAGACGAGGTTCCCTCAGAGGAGGCCAACCATATCCTCCCCAATCCTGACGGCACCTATCAGATAACAGTCACCGTGGAAGTGCCGGCCGGGGAGGAGAACCGTTACTCCTGCCATGTGGATCACAGCAGCCTGGAGGAGATACTTGTTGTGAAGTTGGGTAAGTTTAAGATTGCGTATATATAGACTTGCCGTAATATCTCTTTAATCTGGGACACTTATGAATTACACAGGCTCTAGGGCTGAAGCCAGGTGAAATGCAGACTTGAATTTAGCCAGCCACAGAACCTGTGTAACTCAAAAACATAATTATTTTTTCTTTTAGGAATTTTATAACTGATCAGCAACAATGTATCAATCAATGTATCCCAGATATAGGACCAATTACAAAGTGAACAGCAATTAGTATTTACTTATAGACCATATCATTGCTTAACAAATGACATTGAAGATGCCAGATTTCATGGCGCAGGCAAAACCCTTCTCCATTAAGATCTGGGAACATTTTAATTAACAGCAGGTTCTAAAGCAAAATCCGCATCAAAACCTCAGGAATAGTTCTGTTTATATAAAGTGCTGTCTCAATTATTTCAGTGGAAGAGAATACGAAGTGCTACATTTATCAATTTGCATTTTGCCAAACCGTTAGAAAAAAGAAGTGGTCCTGAGAGGTGATATAGCATCACAGTGCTTAGAGAAATAAAATATGTGACAAAAACAACAAAAAAAGTCACTTCATCTCTAGCAAACAGCACTGAGGCCTGAGACCTGGGGCCTAATTCAGACCTGATCGTAGAATCTACGATCAGTCTTCAGACATGCGGGGGGACGCCCAGCACTAGTCCGCCCCGCATGTCAAGCCTGACCCCCCCCCCCTCCCCCCCGCACAAGTACAAAAGCATCACACAGCGGCAATGCTTTTGTACTGGAAGAATAGCTTCCAGCTCCCGCGCGCTGGCAGAGGGAGCTGCTTGTCGCTGCCCGGGTCGCAGCGGCTGTGTGTGATGTCATGCAGCTGCCGCGGCCCCCCCCCCCCCCTCCTCCAACGGTCTGGGTATGCTTGAGTTGCCCGGACTGCGCCCCATAAATGGCGGCCAAACGCCACTGGCCCGCCCCCCTCTCGCCCAGGGATCGCGTCTGCCTGTCAACCAGGTAGAGGCGACCGCAGGGCTAAGACAGCTGTCGGCTGTCTGGCATGCGCAGTTCAGACCTGATCGCTGCTGTGCGAAAACGCACAGCACCGATCAGGTCTGAATTAGCCGCCTGGTCCGCTAGTTCAGTCCTGACCTAATGCTAAGTAGCGTTGAGCCCCTCCTGTTACCCCTGCAGGGCCAAATGAACAATAAGGCAAATGGAACTACAGCTCCAGGCCTTCATGTGTAAATAGGCCCATCATCATGACAGCGTGAGGCTGACCAGCTGCCTAGCAATTACAAAACTGCTGAAAAAAATGGATAATCTTCAGTAAATTTCTAGAATTTGTTTTTATGGATTTCCTCTCTAACGATAGGGACAATAACATAAATACTGCAACAACTGACCAATGGCGACTTTCTGTTCTTTCTCCTTGTGTTCCCAGACACGGCGCAGACAAACACCTACCTGTACCTCTCCCTTACTGCTACCCTTATCTGCCTGGCTGTGCTGGGAGTGGTTATATACCGGGTGAGTACAACAAAGGACCGCGATATTCACACGTGAGTAAAGGGATATACAGATGTTCCCTTTCTTACTGTTGCTTCTATATATAGAAGGAGGGGTCACACTCATGCACAACATGTTGCCTCCTGACTACAGCTTTCAGTGCTGCTTGTACAATGGGGGTCATTCCGAGTTGATCGCTAGTTGCATTTGTTCGCAGCGCAGTGATCAGGCTAAAAATCGACACTTCTGCGTATGCGGCGCAATGCGCACGCGTGACGTACTATTACAACGAATTATGTAGTTTCACACAGGGTCTAGCGAAGCTTCTCAGTCGCACTGGCTGCCGCAGAGTGATTGACATGAAGTGGGCGTTTCTGGGTGTCAACTGACCGTTTTCAGGGAGTGTTCGGAAAAATGCAGGCGTGACTAGGCGAACGCAGGGCGTGTTTGTGACGTCAAATCTGGAACTGAACAGTCTGAAGTGATCGCAAGCGCTGAGTAGGTCTGCAGCTACTCTGAAACTGCACAAAATGATTTTGTAGCCGCTCTGCGTTACAATCGTTCGCACTTCTGCTAAGCTAAGATACACTCCCAGTGGGCGGCGGCTTAGCGTTTGCACGGCTGCTAAAAACTGCTAGCGAGCGATCAACTCGGAATGACCCCCATTACACAAGTGCTGGAGCTGTTCCTCACTGTGATTGGATGGGCAGTTCCAGTGATATCACCAGTAGTCTCCTCCCGCGAGGCTGTTTGCTGATAGATGCCAGGACTTGTGTGATAGGCTGCGCGATGCAGGTGTGGCGCAATTCAGGCAAGTCTATAAACACGACTCTTAGTAAATTTCCATGTTGTATTCATTTCTATTGAAAGTACTTGCGAGTTGGTTCGACAGTGTATTGACTTCTGTGTGCATATTCGTTCATGTTTTGCAGTTCATATAATTTTACTCCCATGTTTGGCTTTAGTAAAGGCCCATACACACTTGACGATGCACACGTCGTTAACGACTTCCCTTGAACTTCCCTTGAACAGCTGAGCAAACGACATGAGCATACACACTACCAACGACCAAAGACCAACGACCAAAGACCAACGACCATTCATCATTGAAGCATCCAAGCTGAACAGTTTATTAAAATAATGAGCTGGGAACAGGGCTGGTCGTTGGTCATTCACACCATACACATTCAACGACGTCTCTGGTCGGTAACGACCATAGTGGAAATTGAGCATACATGCTCCACAGATAAGCGAGGGTCATTAACGTCCCGTGGGGCCGCGCATCTGTGGTCGTTGGATGCATACACACTTGACGATATAATGAGCGACGTCGTTGATGAGGGCTGAAATGAACGACGTCGTTCATTTTATCGTCAAGTGTGTATGGGCCTTAAATCTCTGAAGTAAAAAAAAAAAAAGCTAAATACGTCCGAGAATGCAAACACGATTCTTAGTAAATTTACCTCCTAGAACTTTAACTTCTACCGTCCACGAACCACGATTATAGCAATATAGCGGCAGGTAAATGTTTCTGTCTGTATATAGCTATAATTCCTCGGCTTCACTTTAACGAACTCTACCAAATGCTTGTATTGTGTAATGGCTGTGTAGATTTGCTTTATACATGTAATATTATATATAACACTGGCATATTTTCCCCGTCTAGAGATGTACAAGTCAGAGGCGACGGACTGGTAACTGAATCTTCCCCCGTGGCACCAGATATAAGAGACAAGACCAGATCTTATAGATGGAGATACAACCTTCATAGGGTCCAACAAATTGTGCTGATGCCACCACTAGAAATCACCCAGGGCGACAGCTGCGTTCCCAAGTGCACAGTTGTTATTTGTGTGTGAATAGAGTTAGTGCTCCTATGCGTGTATCTGATGTAGTGAGGTGCGTTCCGTTGTATGGTTATACTCAGTGGTGGTTTCAGAGGTGGGGCTGCAGCACAGTCCAAACTTCAAATAGAGGAGCCACCCCTACTGCCAGTGACTCCCGGCCGGTGATGTCTGGCAGTGGTGGGGTGGCAGTATTTGGTGCGGCTCCTATGTTTGAAATTTGGACTGTGCTGTAGCCCCACTTCAGATACTATGACAATTGTTCCACTGTACTGAGCCCCTGAGAAAATGCTTCTCCCTTACCTCCTGTCAGTGATAAGCAATGGCGTCCCTTTCTGATATAATACTCATGCTTGCTATTATGTTTTTCTCTATCGTCCTAAGTGGATGCTGGGGTTCCTGAAAGGACCATGGGGAATAGCGGCTCCGCAGGAGACAGGGCACAAAAAAGTAAAGCTTTACTAGGTCAGGTGGTGTGCACTGGCTCCTCCCCCTATGACCCTCCTCCAGACTCCAGTTAGATTTTGTGCCCGAACGAGAAGGGTGCAATCTAGGTGGCTCTCCTAAAGAGCTGCTTAGAGAAAGTTTAGTTTAGGTTTTTTTTTCTTTACAGTGAGTCCTGCTGGCAACAGGATCACTGCAACGTGGGACTTAGGGGGAAAGTAGTAAACTCACCTGCATGCAGAGTGGATTTGCTGCTTGGCTACTGGACACCATTAGCTCCAGAGGGATCGAACACAGGCCCAGCCGTGGAGTCCGGTCCCGGAGCCGCGCCGCCGACCCCCTTGCAGATGCTGAAGCGTGAAGAGGTCCGGAAACCGGCGGCTGAAGACTCCTCAGTCTTCATAAGGTAGCGCACAGCACTGCAGCTGTGCGCCATTTTCCTCTCAGCACACTTCACTGGGCAGTCACTGAGGGTGCAGAGCGCTGGGGGGGGGCGCTCTGAGAGGCAAATATAAACCTTATACAAGGCTAAAAATACCTCACATATAGCCCATAGGGGCTATATGGAGATATTTAACCCCTGCCTGACTGGAAAAATAGCGGGAGAAGAACCCGCCGAAAAAGGGGCGGGGCCTATCTCCTCAGCACACGGCGCCATTTTCTGTCACAGCTCCGCTGGTCAGAACGGCTCCCAGGTCTCTCCCCTGCACTGCACTACAGAAACAGGGTAAAACAGAGAGGGGGGGCACATTAATGGCTATATATATATATATTAAAGCAGCTATAAGGGAGCACTTAATATAAGGATATCCCTTGTATATATAGCGCTTTGTGGTGTGTGCTGGCAGACTCTCCCTCTGTCTCCCCAAAAGGGCTAGTGGGTCCTGTCTTCATTAGAGCATACCCTGTGAGTTTGCGGTGTGTGTCGGTACGTGGTGTCGACATGTATGAGGACGATATTGGTGTGGAGGCGGAGCAATTGCCAAATATGCAGATGTCACCCCCCAGGGGGTCGACACCAGAATGGATGCCTTTATTTGTGGAATTACGTGATGGTTTATCTTCCCTTAAACAGTCAGTTGAGGACATGAGGCGGCCGGACAATCAATTAATGCCTGTCCAGGCGCCTCAAACACCGTCAGGGGCTGTAAAACGCCCTTTGCCTCAGTCGGTCGACACAGACCCAGACACGGGCACTGATTCCAGTGACGACGGTAGAAATTCAAACGTATTTTCCAGTAGGGCCACACGTTATATGATTTTGGCAATGAAGGAGACGTTACATTTAGCTGATACTACAGATACCGTAAAACAGGGTATTATGTATGGTGTGAAAAAACTACAAACAGTTTTTCCTGAATCAGAAGAATTAAATGACGTGTGTGATGAAGCGTGGGTTGCTCCTGATAAAAAGTTGATAATTTCAAAAAAGTTATTGGCATTATACCCTTTCCCGCCAGAGGTTAGGGCGCGCTGGGAAACACCCCCTAAGGTGGACAAGGCGCTCACACGCTTATCCAAACAAGTGGCGTTACCCTCTCCTGAGACGGCCGCACTTAAGGATCCATCAGATAGAAAGATGGAAGTTATTCAAAAGAATATATACACACATGCAGGTGTTATACTACGACCAGCTATAGCAACTGCCTGGATGTGCAGTGCTGGAGTAGTTTGGTCAGAATCCCTGATTGAAAATATTGATACCCTAGATAGGGACAATGTTTTACTGTCGTTAGAACAAATAAAGGATGCATTTATCTATATGCGTGATGCACAGAGGGATATTTGCACACTGGCATCTCGGGTGAGTGCTATGTCCATTTCAGCCAGAAGAGCCTTATGGACACGACAGTGGACAGGCGATGCGGATTCAAAACGTCACATGGAGGTTTTGCCGTATAAAGGGGAGGAGTTATTTGGAGTTGGTCTATCAGACTTGGTGGCCACGGCTACTGCCGGGAAATCCACTTTTTTACCTCAAGTCACTCCCCAACAGAGAAAGGCACCGACCTTTCAACCGCAGCCTTTTCGCTCCTACAAAAATAAGAGAGCAAAGGGCTTGTCGTACCTGCCACGAGGCAGAGGAAGAGGGAAGAGACACCAACAGGCAGCTCCTTCCCAGGAACAGAAGCCCTCCCCGGCTCCTGCAAAAACCTCAGCATGACGCTGGGGCCTCTCAAGCGGACTCGGGGACAGTGGGGGGCCGTCTCAAAAATTACAGCGCGCAGTGGGCTCACTCGCAGGTAGACCCCTGGATCCTGCAGATAATATCTCAGGGGTACAGGTTGGAATTAGAGACGGATCCTCCTCATCGTTTCCTGAAGTCTGCCTTACCAACCGTCTCTTCCGAAAGGGAGAGGGTGTTGGAAGCCATTCACAAGCTGTACGCTCAGCAGGTGATAGTCAAAGTACCCCTATTACAACAAGGAAAGGGGTATTATTCCACTCTATTTGTGGTACCGAAGCCGGATGGCTCGGTAAGGCCTATTCTAAATCTGAAGTCCTTGAACCTCTACATAAAAAAGTTCAAGTTCAAGATGGAGTCACTCAGAGCAGTGATAGCGAACCTGGAAGAAGGGGACTTTATGGTATCCTTGGACATCAAGGATGCGTATCTACACGTTCCGATTTACCCCGCACACCAGGGGTACCTCAGGTTCATTGTTCAAAACTGTCACTATCAGTTTCAGACGCTGCCGTTCGGATTGTCCACGGCGCCTCGGGTCTTTACCAAGGTAATGGCCGAGATGATGATTCTTCTTCGAAGAAAAGGCGTATTAGTTATCCCATACTTGGACGATCTCCTAATAAGGGCAAGGTCCAGAGAACAGCTGGAGACAGCTTTAGCACTATCTCAAGAGGTGCTAAGACAACACGGGTGGATTCTGAATATTCCAAAATCCCATTTAATCCCGACAACTCGTCTGCTGTTCCTAGGAATGATTCTGGACACGGTTCAGAAAAAGGTTTTCCTTCCAGAGGAAAAAGCCAAGGAGTTATCCGATCTGGTCAGGAACCTCCTAAAACCAGGAAAAGTGTCAGTACATCAATGCACAAGAGTCCTGGGAAAAATGGTGGCTTCTTACGAAGCAATTCCATTCGGCAGATTCCATGCAAGAATATTCCAAAGGGATCTGTTGGACAAATGGTCAGGGTCGCATCTGCAGATGCACCTGCGAATAACCCTGTCACCAAAGACAAGGGTGTCACTTCTGTGGTGGTTGCAGAAGGCTCACCTATTAGAAGGCCGCAGATTCGGCATTCAGGATTGGATCCTGGTGACCACGGACGCCAGCCTGAGAGGCTGGGGAGCAGTCACACAAGGAAGAAACTTCCAGGGAGTATGGACGAGTCTGGAAAAGTCTCTTCACATAAACATTCTGGAACTAAGAGCAATCTACAATGCTCTAAGCCAGGCGGAACTTCTCCTGCAAGGAAAGCCGGTGTTGATTCAGTCGGACAACATCACGGCGGTCGCCCATGTAAACAGGCAGGGCGGCACAAGAAGCAGGAGTGCAATGGCAGAAGCTGCCAAGATTCTTCGCTGGGCGGAGAATCACGTGATAGCACTGTCAGCAGTGTTCATCCCGGGCGTGGACAACTGGGAAGCAGACTTCCTCAGCAGACACGATCTTCATCCGGGAGAGTGGGGTCTACATCCAGAAGTCTTCAACATGTTAATAGACCGTTGGGAAAGACCAATTGTAGACATGATGGCGTCTCGCCTCAACAAGAAACTGGACAAATATTGCGCCAGGTCAAGAGATCCACAGGCAATAGCTGTGGACGCACTGGTAACTCCTTGGGTGTACCAGTCAGTGTATGTGTTTCCTCCTCTGCCGCTCATACCAAAGGTATTGAAGATCATACGGCAAAGAAGAGTAAGAACAATACTAGTGGTTCCGGATTGGCCGAGAAGGACTTGGTATCCGGAACTTCAAGAGATGCTCACGGACGAACCGTGGCCTCTACCTCTGAGAAGGGACCTGCTACAGCAGGGTCCCTGTCTTTTTCAAGACTTACCGCGGCTGCGTTTGACGGCATGGCGGTTGAACGCCAGATCCTAAAAGGGAAAGGCATTCCAGAAGAAGTCATTCCTACCTTGATTAAGGCACGGAAGGAAGTCACCGTGAAACATTATCACCGCATTTGGCGAAAATATGTAGCGTGGTGCGAGGATCGGAAGGTTCCGACGGAGGAATTCCAACTGGGTCGTTTCCTACATTTCCTGCAATCAGGATTATCTATGGGTCTCAAATTGGGATCCATTAAGGTTCAAATTTCGGCCCTGTCAATATTCTTCCAAAAAGAATTGGCCTCTGTCCCTGAGGTCCAGACTTTTGTCAAGGGAGTACTGCATATACAGCCTCCTGTGGTGCCTCCGGTGGCACCGTGGGATCTAAATGTAGTTTTAGATTTCCTCAAATCCCATTGGTTTGAACCATTGAAAAAGGTGGATTTGAAATATCTCACATTGAAAGTGACTATGTTACTAGCCCTGGCCTCTGCCAGGAGAGTATCTGAATTGGCGGCTTTATCTTATAAAAGTCCTTATCTAATCTTCCATTCGGATAGGGCAGAACTGCGGACTCGTCCGCATTTTCTCCCTAAAGTGGTATCAGCATTTCATCTGAACCAACCTATTGTGGTGCCTGCGGCCACTAGCGACTTGGAGGAATCCAAGTTGTTGGACGTTGTCAGAGCCTTAAAAATATACATTGCAAGGACGGCTGGAGTCAGAAAATCTGACTCGCTGTTTATATTGTATGCACCCAACAAGTTGGGCGCACCTGCTTCTAAGCAGTCGATTGCTCGTTGGATTTGTAACACAATTCAACTTGCACATTCTGTGGCAGGCCTGCCACAGCCTAAAACTGTAAAAGCCCACTCCACAAGGAAGGTGGGCTCATCTTGGGCGGCTGCCCGAGGGGTCTCGGCATTACAACTCTGCCGAGCAGCTACGTGGTCGGGGGAGAACACGTTTGTAAAATTTTACAAATTTGATACCCTGGCAAAGGAGGACCTGGAGTTCTCTCATTCGGTGCTGCAGAGTCATCCGCACTCTCCCGCCCGTTTGGGAGCTTTGGTATAATCCCCATGGTCCTTTCAGGAACCCCAGCATCCACTTAGGACGATAGAGAAAATAAGAATTTACTTACCGATAATTCTATTTCTCGGAGTCCGTAGTGGATGCTGGGCGCCCATCCCAAGTGCGGATTATCTGCAATACTTGTACATAGTTATTGTTAACTAATTCGGGTTATTGTTAAGGAGCCATCTTTAAGAGGCCCTTTCTGTTGTCATACTGTTAACTGGGTTTAGATCACAAGTTGTACGGTGTGATTGGTGTGGCTGGTATGAGTCTTACCCGGGATTCAAAATGCCTCCCTTATTGTGTATGCTCGTCCGGGCACAGTACCTAACTGGAGTCTGGAGGAGGGTCATAGGGGGAGGAGCCAGTGCACACCACCTGACCTAGTAAAGCTTTACTTTTTTGTGCCCTGTCTCCTGCGGAGCCGCTATTCCCCATGGTCCTTTCAGGAACCCCAGCATCCACTACGGACTCCGAGAAATAGAATTATCGGTAAGTAAATTCTTATTTTATGGTGGACTGCTTAACTTCGTCCTTATGTATATTTATGTACGCATTGTCTGTTATGTTATTTCATTTCCTTTGTCTTGAAGTGCTCTGGTTTGTTATTTCTGCAAACCTGCCAATAAAAGTATATTTAAAGGTCCATACACACTTAACGATAAAATGAGCAACGTCGCTCATTTTCCCCCTCCCTGAGCAGCGTTGCTCATTTTATCGGGAAGTGTGTATGCCGCCAGCGACGACCGATGCGCGGCCCACGGGTCGGCAACGATCGTCGCTGTCGGTAGGGCATGCATGCAGGATGTGGACTGTCGTCCACGACCTTCATGCAGGGCTGGCGGAGGTGTGACGTCACTGAGCGAAATAAGCGGTCATATCGCTCAGTGTGTACAGTCGGCCGCCGACTGGCCCGGGAGGGGAAATTGTAGACGATGTTGCTCACAAAGCGACATTGTGTAATGTGTATAGGCCTTAAGAGAAACCTCAGAGCTCAGGCAGTGGCTCAGACAGATTGTCTCTGCCAAACGCTGCCAGTGATGGGTTTCTGTGTCTTACAGATACCCGGCGGCCGGTTTGCACATGTGCATGAGTCTGTCACCCGGCACGGACTGGGCAATGCCTGGAAGGCTTCGCTGAAGCCGGAAAGGCTGCTGGGTTATGTCACGTTCTTAAATGGGGCCCATTGTGCAATCAAAAAAATAAAAGATGGAGGAAACAATCTGCTGTAGTTCAAAGTGCTCAGAGTTAGGTGTCTGGACGATGTGTGTGATTAATCTGCTTCCATGTCATCCATCAGATGTGCTCAGGGGAAGTCTGTGTTCAGTCACCACAGTGCTCCGGCCAGAAGACCCTCAGCAGTCAGCAGCGCCCATTCATCATCCCTCCCTAAAAGTGGGTACACACTAGGCTGTGTGCTCTATGAGTGATGTCATCTAGTGTTTCCCCCCCTCCCGGACCATATCACTCAGTGATGTCACGCCGTGGCGGGCCGTGCAGGCAGCTCTTGGACGACAGTCCAAATTGAGCTGCATACACAGCCGACAGCAGGGTCATTAATGACCCACGGGGCTGCGCATCGCTTTTTGCCGCCGGCATAAACACTTGCCGAGAAAGTGAACGACGTTGCTCAGGAAGGGGGGAAAATGAGCAACGTCGTTCTTTTTCTCGGCAAGTGTGTGTGCACCTTTTATACAGTGTAAGCAGGTGTTACTCCTCCCCCAATGTAGAAGGCCGCCTCCCTCTGAGTGCTGGTACGTGGATCAGTTGATTACAAGGCTTTAGGTGAGATAACATTACTTACCCTTTGCCGGTAATGTTACTTGCCCTCACTCTCTGTGCCCTGCTGCCAGGAGGAGTGTCAGTGTTCACAGAGGAAGACGGAATGGAAGGAGAACGGGGGAAAGTAAGCAGAACATGAAAAGAATAACAGACTGACAGAGGGGCCTCATTCAGACACGGGCGCAATGCCGGTGTTTTCGCTAAAGGGAGAATTTTTCTTGCTGCACATGATCTTGTGATGACGGTCACAGTGAGGATTTATTCACAAATTGATTGTTAGACAAGCATCATTTGTGGGGTTGGCGACTCATGGGATGGTGTACTGTGACCATTTTGGGGGCACGTTACAGTTAGTGACTGATCCCATATGCAAAAATAGCTCCTTACTTCTGATGCCCATGCTGCGCGACCATAGGGATACTCGGAGGTTAGATGATCGACCGATGTGCACCCAATGGTTGCACCTTCATGCACAAGCTGCGGATGTGAGATGGCGCCATTGGTCTTCTTGATACAAATCCATGTAGCTGCAACATTTGCATATTTTGTTTCACATCCGCTGTGTACGGGATAGTAGCTGTGACGGCTTTTTGTGACCACCTGTGAATCAGGCGCAGGCAGAAGTGACCTGCCCGCCCAAATCCCTGACAATCTGCAGAATGTGCAACAAATGCAAATACACCGCACTCAGACTTCATGTGGCGGCCAGCTGCTGGGATAGGATTTCATAGCTGGGTGGTCTGAGGGGAAAGTGCTGGGGGAAAGGGATAACACAAGTGGAGCGCGGTCCTTCCCACTGCTGCACAAATTCACCATCCATCATTGCTCAGTTGCGAGTGTGGGGCCATGACAGCACCGCTTGCATCAAGCCCCGCCCACTACTGCACAATGCTGTCACCATGCACTGGGGCCTGATTACACACTGTGCCACCAGATAAAGTACCAGCCAATCAGCTCCTACCTGCCATGTCACAGGATGTGTTTGAAAAATGACAGCAAGGAGCTAATTGGCTGGTACTTTATCTCTGCCCACTTTATCACTCTCCAAGGCTTAGTACATGTGGCCCTGAGGTCAGTGCCAGATTAAGGTCCTCATGGGCCTGGAGCTGAAATTTTTGAAGGGCCTATTGTGTACTTCCGTAGGGGTTGTGGGGGTGTGACCAGTGCCAGATTAAGGTCCACTTGGGCCTGGAGCTGAAATTTCTGAAGGGCCTATTGTGTTCTGCCGCAGGGGGTGTGACTAGTGATGTGGTCTGAAAAGGGGCTGTGGTCTGAGTTATGGACTGTGGCTAGTACCGTACTACAGTCACCTCAATTGCCTTCCCCACTATGCTTAAATTAACAGTGTAATGTGAAAGTCTACAAATGAACAAAAGGAAATGCCGCTTGTTAACGTGACAAAAAAAAAAAATGTCTGATACAGTAATACGAGTAGAACTCAAGATATGTATGTTTATAAAATTTTACAATTATGTAAACAGTAATAACAAATATATGACATCATAGTGCATTGAACAAATACAATAAAATAAAATTTGGTCATAAAAGTGGTAATGAATTTATATTTTAACCTAAAAAAAAGTCAGCAATTTTAAGCAATGAATATAGGGTCCTGATATGTTTTATGGCATACAGAAGCACCTACAGTAATCTGCACTTATACTTTCTATCCCAAGGTGTTCAAATGGACTATTCTAGGGTTGAGAGTTGAGACATTTACCCAAAATAGATCGCGTCAGTTTCTGGAAGCAAACTGCAGTAGTGTAGTAGTCAGGACAGCAGCTTTAACTCATCGGCAGCTGTAAGTGCTGCTCATACAGGGTAACAAAGTAGAAAGCAGCGTGAACAAACCAGTCAAGAGTTCTATCTGCTCTGTGGAGTCCCATTCGTGGCAGGTAGGAGAAACTCTCTTACTGCCATTGTTCCTGAACTACTGTATTGGCATTGCGGCGGTCATGTGTAGCCGGACGGGATCCCGCCTGAAGATCGGCACTGTCTAGGTCGACAATATGTTTTTTACAATGAGTTTTTTTCAAAATAAATCTTTTTTTGAACTTTTTCATACTTAACGATCCACGTGGACTACGATTGGAACGGTAATCTGTGCCGAGCGAAGCGGTAGTGAAGCATGGCGAGCCAAGTGAGGGGACGCGGTGCACTAATTCGGCTTCCTGGTCACTGTACACAGAAAACGACACAAACCCCCCCAAAAACACTCATGTCGACCTTTTGACCTGTCGACCCAGCACATGTCGACCTAGTGAATGTCGACCTATAGTGGTCGACGTAAACATTGTCGACCTAGACACTGTCGATCTAATGATCCAGACCCAGCTGGACTGCAGAGCATGTGGGCTGAGCATTGCAGCAGTCCCATGTAGTTAGCGCACTATGGCGATCATTCCAGCCTGATTGCACGCTAGCTATTTGCTGCAGCGCTGTGATCAGGTCAAAACTCAGCAAAATTGCGCATGCGTATGCACCGCAATGCGCAGGTTCGTCGTACGGGTACAAAACGGATCGATGCTGGCCGATGGATTTAACAAAGAATCCATTCGCACAGCTGATCGCAAGGAGATTGACAGGAAGAAGGCGTTTATGGGTGGCAACTGACCATTTTCAGGGAGTGGTTGGAAAAACGCAGGCGTGTCCAGGCGTTTGCAGGGTGGGTGTCTGACGTCAATTCTATCCCCGGGCAGGCTGAAGTGATCGCAGCGGCTGAGTAAGTTCAGACCTATTCAGAAACTGCACAAAACTTTTTTGTACTGCTCGGCTGCACATGCAGTCGCACACTTGCAAAGCGAAAATACACTCCCTGGTGGGCGGCGTCTATCTGATCGCAGTGCAGCAAAAAATAGCTAGCGAGCGTTCAACTCGGAGTGACCCCTATGTGCGCACTTACTTGTTACAAACAAATAACGTAAGTGTCTGGCGGCAGCAACAGCCTGAGATGAGTTGGTTGCAGGAAGGGGGAAAGCCCAGTCCACAGTGCTTTGGCCACTGGTGGAGTCTGGGCTGCCCCCCTTTTCCCCGTAGATAGTGGTCACCTTGGGCTTTCTTGAATAAAGACAATTACATTATAATGTTTCTAAGTGAGGGCAACATCCATTAAATTAAGGTGCCAGCATCTGATGCACTTAATCTGTGGTTCTGGGGTGACCACTACATAATACAGAGGGCATTAGTGATGCCATATAATACAGAGAGCTTCAGTGACGCCATATAATACAGAGGGCATCAGTGATGCCATATAATACAGAGGGCATCAGTGATGCCATATAATACAGAGGGCATCAATGATGCCATATAATACAGAGGGCATCAATGATGCCATATAATACAGAGGGCATCAGTGATGCCATATAATACAGAGAGCCTCAGTGACGCCATATAATACAGAGAGCCTCAGTGACGCCATATAATACAGAGAGCTTCAGTGACGCCATATAATACAGAGGGCATCAGTGACAGCATACAATACAGAGAGCTTCAGTGACGCCATATAATACAGAGAGCCTCAGTGACGCCATATAATACAGAGAGCCTCAGTGACGCCATATAATACAGAGAGCCTCAGTGACGCCATATAATACAGAGAGCATCAGTGACGCCATATAATACAGAGGGCATCAGTGACAGCATACAATACAGAGGGCATCAGTGACAGCATACAATACAGAGGGCATCAGTGATGCCATATAATACAGAGAGCTTCAGTGACGCCATATAATACAGAGAGCCTCAGTGACGCCATATAATACAGAGAGCTTCAGTGACGCCATATAATACAGAGAGCCTCAGTGACGCCATATAATACAGAGAGCCTCAGTGACGCCATATAATACAGAGAGCATCAGTGACGCCATATAATACAGAGGGCATCAGTGACGCCATATAATACAGAGAGCTTCAGTGACGCCATATAATACAGAGAGCCTCAGTGACGCCATATAATACAGAGAGCCTCAGTGACGCCATATAATACAGAGAGCTTCAGTGACGCCATATAATACAGAGAGCCTCAGTGACGCCATATAATACAGAGAGCCTCAGTGACGCCATATAATACAGAGAGCTTCAGTGACGCCATATAATACAGAGAGCCTCAGTGACGCCATATAATACAGAGAGCTTCAGTGACGCCATATAATACAGAGAGCCTCAGTGGCACCATATAATACAGAGGGCATCAGTGACGCCATATAATACAGAGAGCCTCAGTGACGCCATATAATACAGAGAGCTTCAGTGACGCCATATAATACAGAGAGCCTCAGTGACGCCATATAATACAGAGGGCATCAGTGACGCCATATAATACAGAGAGCTTCAGTGACGCCATATAATACATAGAGCCTCAGTGACGCCATATAATACAGAGAGCTTCAGTGACGCCATATAATAGAGAACGTCAGTGGCGCCATATAATGGAGAGGATATCAGTGCCGCCATATAATACAGAGCATCAGTGATGCCATATTATACAGAAAGCGTCTGTGAACCCCCACCAACCCCATATTACACAACAGCACCCATGTCACACAGTCACTCCCCTCCTCATGTTACACAGCAGCCCCCATGTTATATAATTATTACCCCTCTCCCCATGTTACATAGTTGCCCCCTCCTCATGGTACACAGTAATGCACACATATCTCCTCCCTCCCCCCCCCCTTATCTTGGTACATACTACACAGTTACCCTTCCCCCTCCCCATGGAGACTCACGGATCTGCAAGAGCTTCTGTTCAATATGTCAATATGTCCACTGACTGTTCGGGGCTCCGGGGGAAGCTCTGGGTGTCCGCTCAGGGTCAGTGTCTCCTGTTACCAGCTTTCCGCATCTGCGCTCCTCACAGCTGGGGCACAGAAGGAGGGGGACACCAGGGACAGACCTCCAGCTACTGGGCGCCCCGTGTCACCCCTCAGTGTCCACCACTTTACTATAACACACACACTCTATGCACTGGTATCCGCGGGGATTGGCGCTGAAGCGATCAGAGCTTGCCGCTGCCTGTCATATTAGTTTGACAGGCGCAGCAAGCGGCGGAGCAGGGAAAGCGTCTCTCGAGACCAGCGCTTCCCTGCAATGCTGACCGCTGAGAGCGGGTAGTGCCGGCTCTGCAGTCGCCAAACCTACCCGGCCATTTATGCCATTCAAGCCGAGCATCCATCCACCCACCACGGCTCCGCCCCCGGGGTGGAACCTATGTGATGTCAATCAGTGCAGGAAGGGCTGGGGAGCTCCTCACTGCACCGGGACCCGGCTTCAAGAGAATGGAGGCAGGTAGCGGAGGTCGCGGCTCATCAGGGTTCGCATAGGGGCCTTGGAGGACGGCCGCTGGCAGCTTGATAGGAAAACATTTTTTTCCTATCAATGCTGCCAGTCTCCTGTGGGCCTATTTTCATGGGGAGGCCTGGAGCTGCAGCTCCATCCGCCCCATTGTTAATCCGGCCCTGGGTGTGACGGGGGCTACTGATATGGGTGCGTGACCAGTGCTGTATTTATAATATATATATATATATATATATATATATATATTTATATACAGTGGTCGAAGTGGAAGTATGGAAAAGTGAAGGTTGTAATTTGACGTGCGCTCCGGAAAAGGGGGCGTGGTCACTCAAAAGGGGGCGTGTAGTTTACCACACCATGTACTCCTTATACACCACAATAGTATAGTACTGGTGCCCTTGCACATTACACCACACGGTATGAGCTGAAAATTCACATTATAGCACATGGAATGAGCCGAAATTAATCTTATAGCACACAGAATGAGCCGAAATTCACATTATAGCACACTGAATGAGCCAAAATTCACATTATAGCACACAGAATGAGCTGAAATTAATCATACAGCACACGGAATGAGCCAAAATTCACATTATAGCACATGGAAGTAGCTGAAATTCATAGTATAGCACACAGAATGAGCCGAAATTCACATTATAGCACACAGAATGAGCCAAAATTCACATTATAGCACACAGAATGAGCTGAAATTAATCTTATAGCACACGGAATGAGCCAAAATTCACATTATAGCACATGGAAGTAGCTGAAATTCATAGTATAGCACACAGAATGAGCCGAAATTCACATTATAGCACACAGAATGAGCCAAAAATTCAAATTATAGCACAACAAGTAAGCCAAAATTCACATTATAGCACACAGAATGAGCCGAAATTCACATTATAGCACACAGGATAAGCTGAAATTCACATTATGCCACATGGAATGAGACAAAATTCAGGGAGAGTGACAGCAGGGACAGGGAAAGTGACGGAGAGAGGGACAGCAAGGGCTTATAGTAGGGACTAGGGAGAGAGTAAGGCAGCAGGGTAAGATTACCTAGTTAGCAGCGGTGGTGCTGAGGTTGCTGTGGTCTGCGGTGCGGTGGATGAGGAGGCTGTGGTCGGCGCGGAGCAGAGGAGGCTGTGGTCCTCGGAGATGGTACATGGATGAGGAGGCTGTGGGAGTTGGCGGAGGTGCAGAGAAGGACTGAGGGCAGCAGAGGAGGCTGGGGGCGGCGGTGCAACAGAGGAGGAGCTTGTGGTCGTCGGCCTTTGGTGTGGCACTGCAGCTCCTATGACCGCAGCGATACTATTTGAAATCTGCCTCAGACCGGCAGCCAATCATGAGCAGCCACTCCTGATTAGCTGCCGGTCCGTGGCAGATTTGAAATAGTAGCGCTGCGGTCAGCTCGATGCGGTGGCGGGGGTCACACACACTACATATAAAAAAATATATATTACATTTAAAAAATATGTGTATCTTATACAACTCGTTCATATCGTTAAGTGTGTAGGCACCAATGATGAACGATGCGCGGCCCCATGTGCGTTCATCGTTGGTGCTTGGCGGCTTATACAAGCAGGCCGCCAGGTGACGGGGGGAGTGAAGAAACTTTACTCCCCCCGACACCCTCCCCCTCCCCCCCCCCCCCCCCCCCCGCCGCGCGGGTTGCTTGTCTGCCGTATCAGCCGTCGGGCACATCACCGAATGTGAGTGCCGCACTTCTGGCATCATGTGTGTCTGTGTGTGTGTATATATATATATATATATATATATATATGAGCAGATTTGCCCGGCACTCCCAATATTGGCAAGTATCCTGGGTGCCCACGCAGCAGAATAAAGTAGAGATGAGGTAAATGAAGCAGCGGCACTCCGGTTTAAATCAATCAACGAACGTGTATTGTATCAAATGCATGCATGAAGTGGTCACATAGGGCCAACGCTCCAGGGTCCGCAACTCCTTTGTTAAGGCGTGAACTGTTCACGCCTTGACAAAGAGGTTGCGGACCCCGGAACGTTGGCCCTATGTGACCACTTCATGCATGCATTTGATACAATACACGTTCGTTGATTGATTTAAACCGGAGTGCCGCTGCTTCATTTACCTCATCTATATATATATATATAAATCATCCAAACAGCCGGCACTCCCCTTGCTTACGTGTCATCTGCTCCGGTGCCCTCCCTAGGAAAGAGTTCCAATTGTAGATAGGAGAATAGGCGGCACTCAGGAGACTGTTCAAACGACTTTCTTTATTGAGGTGACATCCAACAATTGTTTCGGGCGGACGCCCTGAAACAATTGTTGGATGTCACCTCAATAAAGAAAGTAGTTTGAACAGTCTCCTGAGTGCCGCCTATTCTCCTATCTATATATATATATATATATATATATATATATATACATACACATATATATAGATATACAGATACTGTGTGCGTGTGGGTATGTATATATATATATATATATATATACACGCACATACTCATACAGTATAGGATATATACATGTTATATAAAAAATATATAGGCAGCCCACCCCTTGAAGTGTCGAACATCTCACAGTAATCATCCCTACTGAGGAGCGACGGACCAGCCAGGGCTTCCTTCACGGGGCCTGCAGCAGAGGGAGCAGCGCCTGTGCTGTGCTGCGAAGCTGGACGCGGTGGTGGGGCAGCGCCTATATGACGTCACATGACGTGACGTCTGCGGAGGAGGCGCCGGGTCTCACTGTAAGAACACGGCGCAGGGAGGGCAAGGAAAGCCTTTCACTGCGCCGCCATTGTCTTTATGCCTGTGGGCTGTGGCGGCATCTGAATCATCTCTAAGGCGGCGGCGGAGGATTGGAGGGGGAAGGCAGCGGGGATGTGAGAATGCTGCTGTAGAAGGATTTTTTTTTCCTTGTCTACAGCAGCATAGAGCAGTGGAGAGGCTGTGGGCCTATTTGATTTGTGGGCCTGGAGCTGCAGCTCCATCCGCCCCATTGTTAATCCGGCCCTGCCTGAGGTGATTCTTCAGGTTTTCCTAGCTGGTACAGATGTGTCCTTGTACTGCAGTCACATCTTTTTCACCCAAACGCGTCTTAAGCTGGGTGCACACTGGATCTATGTGTAACTAGCAGATATATCGTTCCAATATATCGGAACCTGGGAACACATTGTGCGATGTTAATGAATTACAGAATGATCACTGTTCCGTCCTTCATTAGCATACAACGATATCGTCAGCTGCAGCACATCAAATCTGACATTGTCACTAGCGACCGCGGGCACCCAAATATCAGGCAAACTGTACTAACTGATTGTACATCTGCATGCGACTGAGTCTCTGACTCTGTATACGAGGCTGCAGCTTTTTTCTATGCCAAGTTCCATTGCGCTTTGTATACAGACTCAGAGACTCAGTCGCACACAGATATACAAGTGTCTCATATTACATTAATCAGCACAGTCTCCTGCTGCGTCCTACCTGCATTGTGTTGCAATTAAGACACATTGCCGGTGCATGCAGAATTACATGAGACCTGTAGCCCGAAAGGCATCTCGCGATACTGTCATATTGTGGATAGTTGTCTCAGGACACATTTGTATTTGCTAATCTCAATAAAGTACTTTATATTTCTCTGACGTCCTAGTGGATGCTGGGACTCCGTAAGGACCATGGGGAATAGCGGCTCCGCAGGAGACAGGGCACAAAATAAAAGCTTAAGGATCAGGTGGTGTGCACTGGCTCCTCCCCCTATGACCCTCCTCCAAGCCTCAGTTAGATTTTTGTGCCCGGCCGAGAAGGGTGCAATCTAGGTGGCTCTCCTGAGCTGCTTAGAATAAAAGTTTAGTTTAGGTTTTTTTATTTTCAGTGAGTCCTGCTGGCAACAGGCTCACTGCATCGTGGGACTAAGGGGAGAAGAAGCGAACTCACCTGCGTGCAGAGTGGATTGGGCTTCTTAGGCTACTGGACATTAGCTCCAGAGGGACGATCACAGGTACAGCCTGGATGGGTCACCGGAGCCGCGCCGCCGTCCCCCTTACAGAGCCAGAAGAGACGAAGAGGTCCGGTGAAATCGGCGGCAGAAGACATCCTGTCTTCAGACTAAGGTAGCGCACAGCACCGCAGCTGTGCGCCATTGCTCTCAGCACACTTCACACTCCGGTCACTGAGGGTGCAGGGCGCTGGGGGGGAGCGCCCTGAGACGCAATATAACAGTATATACCTTAGGTGGCAAAAAGAATACATCACATATAGCTCCTGGGCTATATGGATGTATTTTAACCCCTGCCATTTTTACACAAAAAAGCGGGAGATAAGGACGTCGTGAAGGGGCGGAGCCTATCTCCTCAGCACACAAGCGCCATTTTCCCTCACAGCTCCGCTGGAAGGACGGCTCCCTGACTCTCCCCTGCAGTCCTGCTTCAGAATCAGGGTAAAAAAGAGAAGGGGGGGGCATTTTTGGCAGCAAATAACGATAATAACAGCAGCTATAAGGGAATAACACTTATATAAGGTTATCCCTGTATATATATAGCGCTGGGTGTGTGCTGGCAGACTCTCCCTCTGTCTCTCCAAAGGGCTAAGTGGGGTCCTGTCCTATATCAGAGCATTCCCGGTGTGTGTGCTGTGTGTCGGTACGCGTGTGTCGACATGTATGAGGAGGAAAATGATGTGGAGGCGGAGCAGTTGCCTGTGTTGGTGATGTCACCCCCTAGGGAGTCGACACCTGACTGGATGATTGTATTTAAACAATTAAGTGATAATGTCAGCAATTTGCAAAAAACTGTTGACGACATGAGACAGCCGGCAAATCAATTAGTGCCTGTCCAGGCGTCTCAGACACCGTCAGGGGCGCTAAAACGCCCGTTACCTCAGTGGGTCGACACAGACCCTGACACAGATACTGAGTCTAGTGTCGACGGTGACGAGACAAACGTAATGTCCAGTAGGGCCACACGTTACATGATCACGGCAATGAAAGAGGCATTGAACCTTTCTGACACTACAAGTACCACAAAGAAGGGTATTATGTGGGGTGTGAAAAAACTACCAATAGTTTTTCCTGAGTCAGAGGAAATAAATGAGGTGTGTGATAAAGCGTGGGTTTCCCCCGATAAAAAACAGCTAATTTCTAATAAATTATTAGCATTATATCCCTTCCCGCCAGAGGTTAGGGCGCGTTGGGAAACACCCCCTAGGGTAGATAAGGCGCTCACACGTTTATCTAAACAAGTAGCGTTACCGTCTCCTGATACGGCCACCCTCAAAGAACCAGCTGATAGAAGGCTGGAAAATATCCTAAAAAGTATATACACACATACTGGTGTTATACTGCGACCAGCAATCGCCTCAGCCTGGATGTGCAGTGCTGGAGTCGCATGGTCGGATTCCCTGACTGAGAATATTGATACCCTGGATAGGGACAATATTTTGTTAACTATAGAACATTTAAAGGATGCATTGCTATATATGCGTGATGCACAGAGGGATATTTGCACCCTGGCATCAAGAGTAAGTGCTATGTCCATCTCTGCCAGAAGAGCGTTATGGACGCGACAGTGGTCAGGGGATGCGGATTCCAAACGGCACATGGAAGTATTGCCGTATAAAGGGGAGGAGTTATTTGGGGCTGGTCTATCGGACCTGGTGGCCACGGCAACGGCTGGGAAATCCACCTTTTTACCCCAGGTCACTTCACATCAGCAGAAAAAGACACCGTCTTTTCAAACTCAGTCCTTTCGTTCCCATAAGTACAAGCGAGCAAAAGGCCACTCCTTTCTGCCCCGGGGCAGAGGAAGAGGAAAAAGACTGCACCATGCAGCCGCTTCCCAGGAGCAGAAGCCCCCCCCTGCTTCTGCCAAGTCTTCAGCATGACGCTGGGGCTTTACAAGCAGACTCAGATATGGTGGGGGCCCGTCTCAAGAATTTCAACGCGCAGTGGGCTCACTCGCAAGTGGATCCCTGGATTCTACAGGTAGTATCGCAGGGGTACAAACTGGAATTCGAGGCGTTTCCCCCTCGTCGGTTCCTGAAGTCTGCTTTACCAAAGTCTCCCTCCGACAGGGAGGCAGTTTTGGAAGCCATTCACAAGCTGTATTCCCAGCAGGTGATAATCAAGGTACCCCTCCTGCAACAGGGAAAGGGGTATTATTCCACGCTGTTTGTGGTACCGAAGCCGGACGGCTCGGTGAGACCAATTTTAAATCTGAAATCCTTGAACACTTACATAAAAAGTTTCAAATTCAAGATGGAGTCACTCAGAGCAGTGATAGCGAACCTGGAAGAAGGGGACTATATGGTGTCTCTGGACATCAAAGATGCTTATCTCCACGTCCCAATATACCCTTCTCACCAAGGGTACCTCAGGTTTGTAGTACAAAACTGTCATTATCAGTTTCAGACGCTGCCGTTTGGATTGTCCACGGCACCTCGGGTCTTTACCAAGGTAATGGCCGAAATGATGATTCTTCTACGAAGAAAAGGCATTTTAATTATCCCTTAATTGGACGATCTCCTGATAAGGGCAAGATCCAGGGAACAGTTAGAAGTCGGAGTAGCACTATCTCAGGTAGTGTTACGTCAGCACGGGTGGATTCTAAATATTCCAAAATCGCAGCTGATTCCAACGACACGTCTACTGTTCCTAGGAATGATTCTGGACACAGTCCAGAAGAAGGTGTTTCTCCCGGAGGAGAAGGCCAGGGAGTTATCCGAGCTAGTCAGGAACCTCCTAAAACCAGGCCAGGTCTCAGTGCATCAGTGCACGAGGGTCCTGGGAAAAATGGTGGCTTCTTACGAAGCGATTCCATTCGGAAGATTCCATGCAAGAACGTTTCAGTGGGATCTACTGGACAAATGGTCCGGATCGCATCTGCAGATGCATCAGCGGATAACCCTGTCGCCAAGGACAAGGGTGTCTCTCCTGTGGTGGCTGCAGAGTGCTCATCTACTAGAGGGCCGCAGATTTGGCATTCAGGATTGGATCCTGGTAACCACGGATGCCAGCCTGAGAGGCTGGGGAGCAGTCACACAGGGAAGGAATTTCCAGGGCTTGTGGTCAAGCATGGAAACATCTCTTCATATAAACATTCTGGAACTAAGGGCCATTTACAATGCCCTAAGTCAAGCAAAACCTCTGCTTCAGGGTCAGGCGGTGTTGATCCAATCGGACAACATCACGTCAGTCGCCCACGTAAACAGACAGGGCGGCACGAGAAGCAGGAGGGCAATGGCAGAAGCTGCAAGGATTCTTCGCTGGGCGGAAAATCATGTGATAGCACTGTCAGCAGTGTTCATTCCGGGAGTGGACAACTGGGAAGCAGACTTCCTCAGCAGACACGACCTTCACCCGGGAGAGTGGGGACTTCACCCAGAAGTCTTCCACCTGATTGTAAACCGTTGGGAAAAACCAAAGGTGGACATGATGGCGTCACGTCTAAACAAAAAACTGGACAGATATTGCGCCAGGTCAAGGGACCCTCAGGCAATAGCAGTGGACGCTCTGGTAACGCCGTGGGTGTACCAGTCAGTGTATGTGTTCCCTCCTCTGCCTCTCATACCAAAAGTACTGAGAATCATAAGAAGGAGAGGAGTAAGAACTATAATCGTGGTTCCGGATTGGCCAAGAAGGACTTGGTACCCGGAACTTCAAGAGATGCTCACGGACGAACCGTGGCCTCTACCTCTAAGAAAGGACCTGCTACTGCAGGGGCCTTGTCTGTTCCAAGACTTACCGCGGCTGCGTTTGACGGCATGGCGGTTGAACGCCGGATCCTGAGGGAAAAAGGCATTCCAGAAGAAGTCATCCCTACTCTGGTCAAAGCCAGGAAGGACGTAACCGCAAAACATTATCACCGCATTTGGCGTAAATATGTTGCGTGGTGTGAGGCCAAGAAGGCCCCTACAGAGGAATTTCAACTGGGTCGTTTCCTTCATTTCCTGCAAACAGGACTGTCTATGGGCCTAAAATTAGGGTCCATTAAGGTTCAAATTTCGGCTCTGTCGATTTTCTTCCAGAAAGAACTGGCTTCAGTACCTGAAGTTCAGACATTTGTAAAAGGGGTGCTGCACATACAGCCTCCTTTTGTGCCTCCAGTGGCACCTTGGGATCTCAATGTTGTGTTGAGTTTTCTAAAGTCACATTGGTTTGAACCACTTTCCACTGTGGACTTAAAATATCTCACATGGAAGGTGTCGATGCTGTTAGCCTTGGCTTCAGCCAGGCGTGTGTCAGAATTGGCGGCTTTATCATATAAAAGCCCTTACTTAACTTTTCATTCTGACAGGGCGGAATTGAGGACTCGTCCTCAATTTCTACCTAAGGTGGTTTCTGCATTTCACATGAACCAACCTATTGTGGTACCTGCGGCTACCAGGGACTTAGAGGACTCTAAGTTGCTTGACGTTGTCAGGGCCTTGAAAATATATGTTTCCAGGACGGCTGGAGTCAGAAAATCTGACTCGCTGTTTATCCTGTATGCACCCAACAAGCTGGGTGCTCCTGCTTCAAAGCAGACGATTGCTCGTTGGATTTGTAGTACAATTCAGCTTGCACATTCTGTGGCAGGATTGCCACAGCCAAAATCAGTAAAAGCCCATTCCACAAGGAAAGTGGGCTCATCTTGGGCGGCTGCCTGAGGGGTCTCGGCTTTACAACTTTGCCGAGCAGCTACTTGGTCAGGGGCAAACACGTTTGCTAAATTCTACAAATTTGATACCCTGGCTGAGGAGGACCTGGAGTTCTCTCATTCGGTGCTGCAGAGTCATCCGCACTCTCCCGCCCGTTTGGGAGCTTTGGTATAATCCCCATGGTCCTTACGGAGTCCCAGCATCCACTAGGACGTCAGAGAAAATAAGATTTTACTTACCGATAAATCTATTTCTCGTAGTCCGTAGTGGATGCTGGGCGCCCATCCCTAGTGCGGATTGTCTGCAATACTTGTATATAGTTATTGTTACAAAAATTCGGGTTATTATTGTTGTGAGCCATCTTTTCAGAGGCTCCTTTGCGTTTATCATACTGTTAACTGGGTTCAGATCACAAGTTGTACGGTGTGATTGGTGTGGCTGGTATGAGTCTTACCCGGGATTCAATATCCTTCCTTATTATGTACGCTCGTCCGGGCACAGTATCCTAACTGAGGCTTGGAGGAGGGTCATAGGGGGAGGAGCCAGTGCACACCACCTGATCCTTAAGCTTTTATTTTGTGCCCTGTCTCCTGCGGAGCCGCTACTTCCCCATGGTCCTTACTGAGTCCCAGCATCCACTACGGACTACGAGAAATAGATTTATCGGTAAGTAAAATCTTATTTTTTACTTCTTCACTGGTTCTTTTTGTTCCAGCTGGATAATCTTTCTTCCACTTTCAAGTTTTCTATGGAGGTCCTAGAAATAGACCCTTGCACCAAAAGCACCCAGAAATGGCCACTCGCTGTGTAATAGTTCACAAAACAGAATTTATTTGATAAAAATATATATAGTCTGAATCTGCGCTCAGATCACTGTCCTCTGAATGAGCCACCTTGTCGCCAATTGCCCTACGCTCTGCAATGAGCTGGAGACATTGGGGGTGATTCCGAGTGTTCGCTCGCTAGCAGATTTTAGCAGCATTGCACACGCTAGGCCGCCGCCCTCTGGGAGTGAATCTTAGCTTAGCAGAATAGCGAACGAAAGATTAGCAGAATTGCGAATAGAAATTTCTTAGCGTTTCTGAGTAGCTCCAGACCTACTCACAGATTGCGATCAGCTCAGACCGTTTAGTTCCTGGTTTGACGTCACAAACATGCCCAGCGTTCGGCCAGCCAGTCCCCTGTTTCTCCAGACACTCCCGCGTTTTTCCCAGAAACGCCTGCGTTTTTCCGCACACTCCCAGAAAACGGTCAGTTTCCGCCCAGAAACACCCACTTCCTGTCAATCACACTCCGATCACTTCAACTATGAAAATTCTTCATTCAGACGTGAGTAAATCTACTAAGTTTTGTGCTACAATACTAACCGCATGCGCACTGCGTACCATACGCATGCACATTTTAGCCTTAATCGCTCCTTTGCGAAAATCGGCAACAAGCGAACAACTCGGAATGACCCCCAATGTACATCTGCTGTGAGGATACATACGTTGGAACAGAGAATCATAGTAGTTATATGGGGACATGTACTAAGCAGTGATAAGAGCGGAGAAGTGTGACAGTGGAGAAGTTTCCCCATCAACCAATCAGCAGCTCTGTATAATTTTATAATATGCAAATTATAGATGTTACTTCAGTGCTGATTGGTTCCCATGGGCACTTCTCCACTGGCTCACTTCTCCACTCTTATCACCGCTTAGTAAATGTCCCCCATAGTCTCTTTATTCAGTGTTACTGGTTCGTGTTGTACTGTTCCAAGTTTTGTTGAAATACCACAAAATCAATAAACATTTTTTTTTTAAACAAAGTTTTTTTTATATTTTGTGATACAAGACCATAATAGATACAAGGATAAGACGGACTGTGCAAAGTCCATGAAATAATAATAAATAATTCTTTATGTTGCACTTTTCTCCCAATAAGACTCAAAGCACTCTACATTCTACAGAAGGTGCAGTAGCATACAGTACTCGCTGACTTTCAGTGTCTCCTCTCTGAGGGAAGCCGGAGAGGAGACGCTGCTGGACACTTCGGGGTGTGGGGCAGCTGCAGAGAGTCCACCGTCGCCTCATAATCCTGTCTGCATCATTGGATTTGTCCACAGTCAACGATGTCAGGTCTGTGCTATAGATCTCTTGCAGACAGGGATGGGGTCTATTTTGGACATTTAGGAGTTGATATATCAAGCAGCAGAAAGAGAGAAGTTGCCCTTAGTAACCAGAGCAGAGAGGTAACATTTATCAAGTACATTCTATATAATGATAGCTAGAAGCTCATTGGTTGCTATGGGCAACTTCACTGGTCCCCATCTCCAGTATTTTCATTGCTTGATGCATAAACCCATTAAGCCCTAATAAAGAAAACAAAAAACTCCACAATGATTTGGTTTTCAGGTCACAGTATGAGAACAGCTACAGTACTGACTGACTAATGGACGACAGACTGACTGACTAATGGACTGACTGACTGATAGAAAGACAGACTGAAGGGGACAGAGGAAGCATTATAACATCACACATGAAATATAACAAGCCGGAGACCCCTGCACTATCATCACTCTGAATTACAGCATGAGCCCACAGCTGGACTACATGACTATATTATTACTAGCTGAATACCCGTGCTCCATTATGGAAGTATTTCCATGGGTGTAACTTTTATTTTGAAGGCCTTCCTGGTAAATTACATTTTTAGTCTTTCCTTCAGGCTGGAGAATGGCCGGGCTGTCAGAGCTGCTGACTCTGGAACCGGCAACATACAAATGGCCATGGGAGAAGCCGTCACTCCTCAGATCCACACCAGCCACTTTCACACTCTGCCCCTGAGCTTTGTTACTGGTCATGGCGTAGCCGACCTTTACCGGGAAATGCAGCCGTTTACACTGGGAGTGGTAGTCTGATGGGATCAGAGGAATTCTCAGAATGGAGACCATTTCAGATGGAAGCTAAAGAAGCCCCTAACAATCCTCCAATGTAACATGAAACAAAAATCGACAGATTGTCGGTAAAAAAAATTGTTAAAAAATTATTGTTTTTAAACCTAGATTAACATGCTGATAAAAAATATATACACCTACCTAGGCACTTAATGTAATAACATTTGTATGCACAAACCAAATCTAAGTCTTCTCTGGATTAAGAGATGATGAAGAATTTATAAAAACACAGTTCACCCCTTTGGGGTGGACTTTTGAAAACTCCCTTCTTAGTAGGAGCCTAAGTCACAAAACAAAGCTACTGTACAAATGTCTAGTTCCTAGTCCTCATGGTTCTGGAGATTTGGTGATGGGTCAGTGAGTCAATCAGTGGTATTTGGCTTTTATAGACGTAGATATTAATATTGGGATTTGCGGACGGTTGGCGCTTTGCCCACAGACAGCAACAATGATCTCAGATGGCAGGTCCTTGCAGGGCGGAGTGTTTGTTGGTTACGCGTCATGGATTGTTCTTGTCCATAGAAACGTATATATAATATCTTCCGTCACACAGGAACCTAGGAGTGTCCGACACAGAGGAGAGAGAAGCCGCTTCCTTTACCTGTATGGAACAAAGACAGTAAGGGGTATATTTACTAAAATGCGGCATACTTGCGGACAATCTGCCTGCCGCCTCCGGGAGGGGACAGCCAGGTCAGCACCTGATTTTCAGTAGGCTCCTGGCCTTTCCAAGAGGATAGGCAAGTAAGGGTTTTTATATGTGGAGATGTTGCCCATGGCAACCAACCAGATTCTACTTATCATTTATCTAGCACCTTCTAGAAGATAGATAATAGCTAGAATCTGAAAACCTGCAGCATAGCACACTCACGGTCACTTTGCGTCAGACTCAGAATCACTCAGATCCGTGTCTCAGGGTCTATTTACTAAGCCTTGGACGGAGATAAAGTACCAGCCATTTAGATCCTAACTGCCATGTACAGGCTGTGTTTGAAAAATTACAGTTAGGAGCTGATTGTCTGGTATTTTATCTCCGTCCACTTTATCTCTCTCCAAAGCTTAGTAAATAGACCCCACTATGGGAGTCATTCAGACTCGATCGCTGCTGTGCGTTTTCGCACAGCAGCGTTCGGGTCTGGACTGCACTTGCACCAGGCTCGAGGCTCCGCCAGCGTCAGGGAGCGCCGGACTGCGATGGGATGAATAACCAAAGCGATCACACCGGCGATCGCAAGAAGATTGACATGAGGAGTCCATTTGTGGGTGACAACTGACCGTTTCCGGGGAGTGTCAGTGAAAACGCAGGCGTGTCCAGGCGTTGGAAGGGAGGGTTCCTGACGTCAGCTCCTGGCCAGATCATCGCACTGGAAGAGTATGTCCTGAGATGTGCAGAGGCTATACTCCTGTTTGTGCCGCTCTTCTGCACATGCGTTCGCACCCCTGCACAGCGATTTCCCCCTCCCCCTGTAGGCGCCGAGTACCTGATCGCAGGGATGCAAAAAACGCACCCTAGTGATCAGGTCTGAATTAGGCCCCATGTCTGTAAGATCTGTGGTCTTTCCAACCTGGCAGCCAAGAGTGTGCTCGCTCACTTTGACCAGCTAAAGATGGGCCCCTATAGCCATGAGGTAACACTGGTAATCCAGCAGAGCTTCTCACTGGTGACAGAGGGGGCATTGTGCGGTTATACTAAAACTGCTCCTAAAGTGCAAACAGTAACAGCAGCCAGGGAAGGTTTGTACCCATATAGGGGCTCCGTCACTCATTATACACTTCCATACGCAGTATGGGGTGTCCAGAAGAAGCTCAGTTATACTGACTTTCACTACAATGACCACCCACAGAGCCCACCCTGACCACTTACCTTTCTCTGATTTATTCCCACTGAGAATGACCTCTCACCTGACAGTGACGCTCCGTCCACCGCACAGATCTCAGTTGTCATCACTGTTTCCTGGAATTATAATATAACCTGCAGAGAGAGAACATATCAGAGTATGAGCATCACAATATATCACATACGGCTCATACTCTCCTATGCCGGGTGCTTCTCATGTCACTGCTCACGGGGGTAACACTGACATTTCCACTAATACACATTTGGGGGTCATTCCGAGTTGATCGCTCGCTAGTTTTTAGCAGCCGTGCAAACACATAGTCACCGCCCACAGGGGAGTGTATTTTAGCATAGCAGGAGTGTGAACGCCTGTGCAGCAGAACGCCAGCAAACACATTTTGTGCAGAACAAGACCAGCCCTGTAGTTACTTATCCTGTGCGATGATTGCTGCGATGAGTGACACGGTAATGACGTCAGATACCCGCTCAGCAAACGCCCAGCCACGCCTGCGTTTTTCCATACACTCCCAGAAAACGGTCAGTTGCCACCCAGAAACGCCCTCTTCCTGTCAATCTTCCAGCGATCGGCTATGCGATTGGAATCGTTGCTAGAACCTGTGCAAGACCACGATGCTCTTTGTACCCATACGTCATGCGTGCACATTGCAGTGCATACACATGCGCAGATTAGCCATTTTTCTCTGACGTCCTAGTGGATGCTGGGACTCCGTAAGGACCATGGGGAATAGCGGCTCCGCAGGAGACTGGGCACAAAGTAAAAGCTTGAACTAGCTGGTGTGCACTGGCTCCTCCCCCTATGACCCTCCTCCAAGCCTCAGTTAGATTTTTGTGCCCGAACGAGAAGGGTGCATGCTAGGTGGCTCTCCTGAGCTGCTTAGAGTAAAAGTTTATTTTAGGTTTTTTATTTTCAGTGAGTCCTGCTGGCAACAGGCTCACTGCATCGTGGGACTAAGGGGAGAAGAAGCGAACTCACCTGCGTGCAGAGTGGATTGGGCTTCTTGGCTACTGGACATTAGCTCCAGAGGGACGATCACAGGTTCAGCCTGGATGGGTCCCGGAGCCGCGCCACCGGCCCCCTTACAGAGCCAGAAGAGCGAAGAGGTCCGGTGAAATCGGCGGCAGAAGACGTTCCTGTCTTCAACTAAGGTAGCGCACAGCACCGCAGCTGTGCGCCATTGCTCTCAGCACACTTCACACTCCGGTCACTGAGGATGCAGGGCGCTGGGGGGGGAGCGCCCTGAGACGCAATAAAACACATAAATACCTTAGGATGGCAAAAGAAATACATCACATATAGCTCCTGGGCTATATGGATGTATTTAACCCCTGCCAGTTTTCCAGAAAAAAGCGGGAGAAAAGGACGCCGAGAAGGGGGCGGAGCCTTTCTCCTCAGCACACAAGCGCCATTTTCCCCTTACAGCTCCGCTGGAAGGACGGCTCCCTGACTCTCCCCTGCAGTCCTGCTACAGAAACAGGGTAAAACAAGAGAAGGGGGGGGGGAGCACTATTGGCAGCTAATATAAAACAGCAGCTATAAAAGGGAGAAACACTTATATAAGGTTATCCCTATATATATATATAGCGCTCTGGTGTGTGCTGGCAAACTCTCCCTCTGTCTCTCTAAAGGGCTAGTGGGGTCCTGTCCTCTATCAGAGCATTCCCTGTGTGTGTGCTGTGTGTCGGTACGTGTGTGTCGACATGTATGAGGAGGAAAATGATGTGGAGGCGGAGCAATTGCCTGTGTTAGTGATGTCACCCCCTAGGGAGTCGACTCCTGACTGGATGGTCGTATTTAAAGAATTACGTGACAATGTCAGCATTTTGCAAAAAACTGTTGACGACATGAGACAGCCGGCAAATCAATTAGTGCCTGTCCAGGCGTCTCAGACACCGTCAGGGGCGCTAAAACGCCCGTTACCTCAGTGGGTCGACACAGACCCAGACACAGATACTGAGTCTAGTGTCGACGGTGAGGAGACAAACGTAATGTCCAGCAGGGTCACACGTTACATGATCACGGCAATGAAGGAGGCATTGAACATTTCTGACACTACAAGTACCACAAAGAAGGGTATTATGTGGGGTGTGAAAAAACTACCAATAGTTTTTCCTGAGTCAGATTAATTAAATGAGGTGTGTGATAAAGCTTGGGTTTCCCCCGATAAAAAACTGCTAATTTCTAATAAATTATTGGCACTATATCCTTTCCCGCCAGAGGTTAGGGCGCGCTGGGAAACACCCCCTAGGGTAGATAAAGCGCTCACACGTTTATCTAAACAAGTAGCGTTACCGTCTCCTGATACGGCCACCCTCAAAGAACCAGCTGATAGAAGGCTGGAAAATATCCTAAAAAGTATATACACACATACTGGTGTTATACTGCGACCAGCAATCGCTTCAGCCTGGATGTGCAGCGCTGGAGTGGCGTGGTCGGATTCCCTGACTGAAAATATTGATACCCTGGATAGGGACAGTATATTATTAACTATAGAGCATTTGAAGGATGCATTACTATATATGCGTGATGCACAGAGGGATATTTGCACCCTGGCATCAAGAGTGAGTGCTATGTCCATTTCTGCCAGAAGAGCGCTATGGACGCGACAGTGGTCAGGGGATGCGAATTCCAAATGACATATGGAAGTATTGCCGTATAAAGGGGAGGAGTTATTTGGGGCCGGTCTATCGGACCTGGTGGCCACGGCAACAGCTGGAAAGTCCACCTTTTTACCCCAGGTCACCTCTCAGCAGAAAAAGACACCGTCTTTTCAAACTCAGTCCTTTCGTTCCCATAAGTACAAGCGAGCAAAAGGCCACTCATTTCTGCCCCGGGGCAGAGGAAGAGGAAAAAGACTGCACCAGGCAGCCTCTTCCCAGGAGCAGAAGCCCTCCTCTGCTTCTGCCAAGTCCTCAGCATGACGCTGGGGCTTTACAAGCGGACTCAGACACGGTGGGGGCCCGTCTCAAAAAATTCAACGCGCAGTGGGCTCACTCGCAAGTGGACCCCTGGATTCTGCAGGTAGTATCACAGGGGTACAAACTGGAATTCGAGACGTCTCCCCCTCGCCGGTTCCTGAAGTCTGCTCTACCAAAGTCTCCCTCCGACAGGGAGGCAGTTTTGGAAGCCATTCACAAGCTGTATTCCCAGCAGGTGATAATCAAGGTACCCCTCCTACAACAGGGAAAGGGGTATTATTCCACGCTGTTTGTGGTACCGAAGCCGGACGGCTCGGTGAGACCAATTTTAAATCTAAAATCCCTGAACACTTACATAAAAAGGTTCAAATTCAAGATGGAGTCACTCAGAGCAGTGATAGCGAACCTGGAAGAAGGGGACTATATGGTGTCTCTGGACATCAAAGATGCTTATCTCCACGTCCCAATCTACCTTCTCACCAAGGGTACCTCAGGTTTGTAGTACAAAACTGTCATTATCAGTTTCAGACGCTGCCGTTTGGGTTGTCCACGGCACCTCGGGTCTTTACCAAGGTAATGGCCGAAATGATGATTCTTCTTCGAAGAAAAGGCATCTTAATTATCCCTTACTTGGACGATCTCCTGATAAGGGCAAGGTCCAGGGAACAGTTAGAGGTCGGAGTAACACTATCTCAGGTAGTGTTACGTCAGCGCGGATGGATTCTAAATATTCCAAAATCGCAGCTGATTCTAACGACACGTCTACTGTTCCTAGGAATGATTCTGGACACAGTCCAGAAAAAGGTGTTTCTCCCAGAGGAGAAGGCCAGGGAGTTATCCGAGCTAGTCAGGAACCTCCTAAAACCAGGCCAGGTGTCAGTGCATCAGTGCACGAGGGTCCTGGGAAAAATGGTGGCTTCTTACGAAGCGATTCCATTCGGAAGATTCCATGCAAGAACGTTTCAGTGGGATCTACTGGACAAATGGTCCGGATCGCATCTTCAGATGCATCAGCGGATAACCCTGTCGCCAAGGACAAGGGTGTCTCTTCTGTGGTGGCTGCAAAGTGCTCATCTACTAGAGGGCCGCAGATTCGGCATTCAGGATTGGATCCTGGTGACCACGGATGCCAGCCTGAGAGGCTGGGGAGCAGTCACACAGGGAAGAAATTTCCAGGGTTTGTGGTCAAGCATGGAAACATCTCTTCATATAAACATTCTGGAACTAAGGGCCATTTACAATGCCCTAAGTCAAGCAAAACTCCTGCTTCAGGGTCAGGCGGTATTGATCCAATCGGACAACATCACGTCAGTCGCCCACGTAAACAGACAGGGCGGCACAAGAAGCAGGAAGGCAATGGCAGAAGCTGCAAGGATTCTTCGCTGGGCGGAAAATCATGTGATAGCACTGTCAGCAGTGTTCATTCCGGGAGTGGACAACTGGGAAGCGGACTTCCTCAGCAGACACGACCTCCACCCGGGGGAGTGGGGACTTCATCCAGAAGTCTTCCAAGAGATGGTAAACCGTTGGGAAAAACCAAGGGTGGACATGATGGCGTCCCGTCTCAACAAAAAACTAGACAGATATTGCGCCAGGTCAAGGGACCCTCAGGCAATAGCGGTGGACGCTCTGGTAACACCGTGGGTGTACCAGTCAGTGTATGTGTTCCCTCCTCTACCTCTCATACCAAAAGTACTGAGAATCATAAAAAGGAGAGGAGTAAGAACTATACTCGTGGTTCCGGATTGGCCAAGAAGGACTTGGTACCCGGAACTTCAAGAGATGCTCACGGAGGACCCGTGGCCTCTACCTCTAAGAAAGGACCTGCTCCAGCAGGGGCCTTGTCTGTTCCAAGACTTACCGCGGCTGCGTTTGACGGCATGGCGGTTGAACGCCGGATCCTGAAGGAAAAAGGCATTCCAGAAGAAGTCATCCCTACCCTGATCAAAGCCAGGAAGGATGTAACCGCAAAACATTATCACCGCATTTGGCGAAAATATGTTGCGTGGTGTGAGGCCAAGAAGGCCCCTACAGAGGAATTTCAACTGGGTCGCTTCCTACATTTCCTGCAAACAGGACTGTCTATGGGCCTAAAATTAGGGTCCATTAAGGTTCAAATTTCGGCCCTATCGATTTTCTTCCAAAAAGAACTGGCTTCAGTGCCTGAAGTTCAGACGTTTGTCAAAGGAGTACTGCATATACAGCCTCCTTTTGTGCCTCCGGTGGCACCTTGGGATCTCAATGTGGTTTTGGGGTTCCTAAAATCACATTGGTTTGAACCACTCACCACTGTGGAATTAAAATATCTCACATGGAAGGTGGTAATGCTGTTAGCCCTGGCTTCAGCCAGGCGTGTCTCAGAATTGGCGGCTTTATCCTATAAAAGCCCTTACCTGATTTTTCACACGGACAGGGCAGAATTGAGGACTCGTCCTCAATTTCTCCCTAAGGTGGTTTCAGCGTTTCACGTGAACCAGCCTATTGTGGTGCCTGCGGCTACTAGGGACTTGGAGGACTCCAAGTTGCTGGACGTAGTCAGGGCTCTGAAAATATATGTTTCCAGGACGGCTAGAGTCAGAAAATCTGACTCGCTGTTTATCCTGTATGCACCTAACAAGCTGGGTGCTCCTGCTTCTAAGCAGACTATTGCTCGTTGGATTTGTAATACAATCCAGCTTGCACATTCTGTGGCAGGCCTGCCACAGCCAAAATTTGTAAAAGCCCATTCCACAAGGAAGGTGGGCTCATCTTGGGCGGCTGCCCGAGGGGTCTCGGCTTTACAACTTTGCCGAGCAGCTACTTGGTCAGGGGCAAACACGTTTGCTAAATTCTACAAATTTGATACCCTGGCTGAGGAGGACCTGGAGTTCTCTCATTCGGTGCTGCAGAGTCATCCGCACTCTACCGCCCGTTTGGGAGCTTTGGTATAATCCCCATGGTCCTTACGGAGTCCCAGCATCCACTAGGACGTCAGAGAAAATAAGATTTTACTCACCGATAAATCTATTTCTCGTAGTCCGTAGTGGATGCTGGGCGCCCATCCCAAGTGCGGATTGTCTGCAATACTTGTATATAGTTTTTGTTACAAAATTTGGGTTATTATTGTTGTGAGCCATCTTTTCAGAGGCTCCTTCGGTTATCATGCTGTTAACTGGGTTCAGATCACAAGTTGTACGGTGTGATTGATGTGGCTGGTATGAGTCTTACCCGGGATTCAATATCCTTCCTTATTATATACACTCGTCCGGGCACAGTATCCTAACTGAGGCTTGGAGGAGGGTCATAGGGGGAGGAGCCAGTGCACACCAGCTAGTTCAAGCTTTTACTTTGTGCCCAGTCTCCTGTGGAGCCGCTATTCCCCATGGTCCTTACGGAGTCCCAGCATGGTCCTTACGGAGTCCCAGCATCCACTACGGACTACGAGAAATAGATTTATCGGTGAGTAAAATCTTATTTTTTCACTGATCGCTACGCAGCGAACAACGGCAGCTAGCGATCAATTCGGAATGACCCCCATTCACCTTACAGGGTCACAGTACCCAACGTACAGGCTGTCGCACACTGCTAATAATATTATATAGTCTTGTCTGTATCTCTGGTATATAAGGCAGATTGTATTTTATGTTTGTGCGACCTGTAATGTGGGATTTGCTGCTTAGGTTGCATTAGTCTACACAATATTTTGAGATCCAGAAAATAATTATTGCCCGAATGAAGTCCTTCACATTGGTTCCTTTTCTATTTGTCATTATTCACAAATTCTGAAGCGGTTCAAACAAGTCTTTTCCTTCTTACATACTTTGGGATCTATTTATTAAGACTTGGATGGAGATGAGGTGCCAACCAATCAGCTCCTAACTGCCATGTCACTGACTGGGTTTAAAAAATGACAGTTAGGAGCTGATTGGCTGCTACTTAAACACCGTCCACTTTACCTTCACCCAAGGCTTAGTAAATAGACATCTTAGGGGGTGATTCAGACTTGATCGTAGATGTGCTAAATTTAGCACATCTACCATCATTTACTTTGACATGAGGGGGGAACCCCAACACAGGGCTAGTCCGCCCCGCACGTCAGGCCCTCCCCCCACCACACAGGTACAAAAGCATCTGACTAGTAGCTCCCTGCCAGCGCAGCTCCTGCACGCTGGCAGGGAGATACTGGCTGCGTCCTGGGTCGCAGGCCGCGGCCCGCCCCTCCCAACGGTCCGTACACACCTCTGATGTCCAGACCACGCCCCTCCAACGGCGTTCTAACGCCACTGGCATGCCCCGCAACCGCCTCAGCCTGATTGACACTGATAGCCGATAGCATCTCACTGGGCTCCCAGGGTGCGCAGCTGCATTGCGGCCACTGTGAGTGCGCACTTCACACAGTAATTCAGACTGCGATCGCTGCCGCTGCAGCAATCCAGTCTGAATTACCCCCTTAGATTTGCTGAGGGGATGATCACATGAATGCAGAGTCTCCAGAGACCTGACACCGGAGAGGGGACGTTTGGTGCGGCTGTGGCATTGATGTATGAGGACGTATCTGTAAACGTATTTAGGTAGTAAGCCCAAATGTAATATATCAATCCCAGATTGTACAGATGAGAGATAGTTTATTTATGTACGTAAGGAGGAAATGATATCTTCCTCATGTGAGTATAGCGCTGCTGCATATGATGTGCACTGGAGACTGTGGGGTAAATTTACTAAGGTGGGAGATTTTTAGAACTGGTGATGTTGCCCATGGCAACCAATCAGATTCTACTTACCATTTATCTAGCTGCTTCTAGCAGATAATAGATATAATCTGATTGGTTGCTATAGGCAACATCACTAGTTCTAAAAATCTCCCACCTTAGTAAATTTCCCCCTGTGTGTTCTTTCCTCTTATATCTCTACCTTTACATTTATACTCCTTTTACACCGCGTGAAATATCCTGGGAGTGCGCAAAATCCCAGGATTGCAGGCGGTGTACAAGGGTCCTTCTCCAAAACCCCGGGTCCATTTTTCCGGGAATCCAACCGGCTTGCGTGCAGGGTTAGGCACGGCTAAGACCCAGGTAAGGCGGCGGTGTAAATGGGTAAGACGGGTCATCCGACCCAGTACCCATTTACAGCATGGCAGACCTCCCTGAACCGCTGGCACACTGTCTATGCAGACCGCAGCGCTGTATAGAATGCCCGGCAGTGTCGGAGGCTGGGGGCAGCCCAGCAGCTTCCAGATTACTGGGCTAAGCCTATAACCTAGCGTGATACTCCAGAGTCCCGATCTGCCGGGTTTCCCGGCGCTTGGAGATGACATCATCTCTAAGTGCCGACTCCAAAGACACGCAGCATCAGTAGCAGATCTTGCTACAGGCACACGGGAATTCTGCCCCGGGTGCCGCCTTCCGGAGGGCGCCGCCACCATCCGGAGGGCTCTGCCGCCGTGGCAAGATCCGCTGCTGGTAGTGCCCCCCCCCCGGTGCCGATACTGCTGTGTGGTGCGCGATGCGCGCACCGCACTACATTGTGGGAGCAGCACTTAGACACTAGGGGTCATGATTGACCTCTAGTGTCTATGCAGTTCTATGGGAGAGACGTCATGACGTCTCTCCCATAGATCAGAAAAGCGGCGCCAGCGGCCACAGACGGGCATCAGGAGTGAGGATGGTAAATATTTTTTTATTTTTTTTATTTTTAAAAGCGCCACAAACGGGGGCAATACTACTGGGGCCACAAATGGGGGCAATACTACTGGTGGCACAAACGGTGGCAATACTACTTGGGGCACATTGACCAGACCCCTTTGTGAAGCCACGCCCCTATTTTCACCCGGGGTGCCACAAGGGCTAGAACCGGCCCTGCGCAGTGTGCAATGTAAACGGTGCTGATCCAGGATAGGGATATTGCCGGTCGGTACTGTGGTATTAAGGGGGGAAACCCGTGTCTGATCCGGCTTGGAATCGTGTTCCAAATCCTGGGTGGTTCCGGTATGAAAGATAGATAGTGTCTAGTTAGACAGTCAATAGATAGACACCATATGTTAGATGGACATTAGGTCGACAGGGTCAAAAGGTCGACAGGGTCAAAAGGTCGACATGGAAAAGGTCGACAGGTCAAAAGGTCGACAGCTCAAAAGGTCGACAGGGTCAAAAGGTCGACATGGAAAAGGTCGACAGGTCGACGGGTCAAAAGGTCGACAGGGTCAAAAGGTCGACATGAAAAAGGTCGACATGAAAAAGGTAGACACCATGTTTTTTGCATTTTTCTGGTTTGTGTGGATAGTTTTGTCATCTGGGACCCCCAGTTGTAGAAAGGCATACCCTCGCGGGGCTCGCTTCGCTCGCCACGCTTCGGGCACGGTGGCTCGCTGCGCTCGCCACAAGGTTTATAACCAACTCTATGCCGACATGGATAGAGAAAGTATGAAATAATCCAAAAACATGTTACATTTAAAAAAAAAACATTTGTCTATCTTTTTTATGTCGACCATTTTCATGTCGACCTTTTGACCCTGTCGACCTTTTGACCTGTCGACCTTTTGACCTGTCGACCTTTTCAATGTCGACCTTTTGACCATGTCGACCTTTTGACTTGTCGACCTTTGACCTGTCGACCTTTTCCACGTCGACCTTTTGACCCTGTCGACCTTTTGACCCTGTCGACCTAATGTCCATCTAACATATGGTGTCTATCTATTGACTGTCTAACTAGACACTGTCTATCTATCAAATGGATAGGATCCTGGGTAAGACCTGGGATTTTGTTGTAAAAGTGGTATTAGATGTATTTTTTTTCTTTGTTTAACCTTTATTAATATTGTAACATCTGTACGTGTTAGGGACTATACAGATCAATGTAAATTGTTATTTTCTAAAAACCAGGTATTACGATACTTGTAGCATAAATAATGCCACCTATACTGTACATCTTAGTGATTTTCATTGAATATGCCTGCAGTTGGCTATATTGACCAGCAGGTGGCACTGCAGATTAACTGAATAATGGCCCTCATTCCGAGTTGTTCGCTCGGAGTTTTTCATCGCATCGCAGTGAGAATCCGCTTAGTGCGCATGCGCAATGTTCGCACTGCGGCTGCGCCAAGTAACTTTACTATGAAGAAAGTAATTTTACTCACGGCTTTTTCATCGCTTCGGCGATCGTATTGTGATTGACAGGAAATGGGTGTTACTGGGCGGAAACACGGCGTTTTAGGGGCGTGTGGCTGAAAACGCTACCGTTTCCGGAAAAAACGCAGGAGTGGCCGGAGAAACGGTGGGAGTGCCTGGCCGAACGCTGGGTGTGTTTGTGACGTCAGCCAGGAACGACAAGCACTGAACTGATCGCACAGGCAGAGTAAGTCTGAAGTTACTCAAAAACTGCTAACTCGTTTGTGATCGCAATATTGCGCATACTTCGGTCGCACTTTTAAGAAGCTAAGATACACTCCCAGTAGGCGTAGGCTTAGCGTGTGTAACTCTGCTACAATCGCCTTGCGAGCGAACAACTCGGAATGAGGGCCAATGTATTGTATTCTGTACATTTAAAAGCAGTAAAAAGGTAACCATTTTGTATATCAGGAAGACATTTATCATTAATCTCATATTCAGTATGATCTGGATGTGATAATAGAACCCATAATCACATTGCAATATGCAATTATCATACCCTCTAACTGTACCTTTTTGGCAGGTACAGTACCTTTTTTTTATGGTCTGTACCTATTTTTGGCTCTCCAAACTTCCATTGAAAGTATAGGAAAAGGACGCAGTGACTCCCCCTTTTCCCGTGGCCACACCCCCTTTTCGAATTTGTACCGATTTTTATGTGTAAAATGTTGGAGGGTATGAATTATATAGGCGCATTGTATTATAGACTACCGCAGGACATCCCTGCGATGTGCTCAGTGTGCTGACCACGCATGCGTGGCGGTCATTGCCAGGGAAAGGTCAGGGGGAACCCTCTCCTGGCTAATTATGCGATGTGTAGCCTTGAGGCTACAGCAGGCTAATGCCATTTTCAGATGGTATTAGCTGCGGGGACCAATCTGCAGAATGCACTGCATACCGGAGCTTGGTTAATCTTGCAGCATCACACCCCCCTTACTTACTCTTGTAAACTGTGGGAAAAATATCCTACTACAATCTTCAAGCCGTGAGGTTATAGGTGCCAACATACAGTATAAGGGTAATATTCATGAAGCAGTGAAAAGAGTGGAGAAAAGAGCCGGTGGAGAAGTTTCCTGTAGCAACCAATCAGCTTTGATGGAAGCCTTTATCAAATACATTCTATAAAATGTTAGGTAGATGCTGATTGGTTGCCATGGGTAACTTCCCCACTGGTCTGTTCCTCCACTGATTTTACTGCTACATGAATAGATCCTTACGGCTCATACACACTGGGCAATTTTGAGCTGAAAGCAGGTCACTTTTGGTGTTTTGAGTTGCTTTCAGCTCAAAACCGCCCAGTGTGTATGCCCCGGCGATGAGCTATGAGCGCTGATGCCCCCGCTTCATGAGCGGCGGGGTGAAAGGCTTTCCATAGCGTCCTGCTATGGAAAGCCGTTCACCCTCGCTGACATCACTGGGCAGGGGGAAAAATAGCTCAGTGTGTATGCCTTTTTCCAGGGACCTCTATCACCCTGCAATTGTAGCCAGGTCCGCCAGAGCAGACATCCCAGCCTCCTGAATTCAAAGGCAGCATTCTCATGCCACAACAAAATGGCCGCCGCTGAGTTATGTACAGTATGTTAGGGGGATCGGTCTCCTCTGAGGAAAGTGAGTGAAAATAAATATCTTTTTCTTTATCCCAGGTACATTTTCTTACCACTTTTCTTGGTATTCTTCCAGCATACGACCCCTATGATGAGGAGGATGAGCCCCACACCGAAGACCGCTGTAGATACACTGATCTTAATGATCTCACTGGAGGTCAAGCCGGCTTCTGTGGGAACAAGAGAGGATGGGTGAGGTTACTGCTTAGAGGCCCCTCACGTGGTGACTAGGGAGGCCAATCCCGGGATTCAAGGGATTACAGTGCGCATGCGCAGTTTTGCCGGACAGCGCTGAGCACTATAGCTCAGCGCTGCCCGGCTGTCAGCTGAGGTAGTGATAGTACTTAGTACTTACTACTTGCGGGCACCAGCTAAGGACACACGTACAGACCGCGCTGGCGGCATTTCAAACGTAGCGCCGGGCCGCCAGCCAATCAGAGCTGGCAGGCACCGGCAGCCAATCAGGGAAGCGGCAGCAGCCGCGGCCCCTGATTGGCTGCCGGACTGCCAGTTCTGACTGGCTGGCGGCCGGCGCTAAGTTTGAAATGCCGCCAGCACGGTCTGTACGTGTGTCCTTAGCTGGTGCCCGCAAGTAGTAAGTACTAAGTACTATCATTCACTACCTACACCCACACTCTCTGCTCCTGACATCCTCCCTCTGCTCGCTACACCCACCCTCCCGCTGCTCCCTACTCCCACTGCTCCATACTTGCACTCTCCCGCTGCTCCATACTCCCACTCTCCCGCTGCTCCCTACTCTCACTCTCCCGCTGCTCCATACTCCCACTCTCCCGCTGCTTCCTACTCTCACTCTCCCGCTGCTCCCTACACCCACCCTCCCTTCCAGTTCCTTATATCCTCCCTACACCCACCCTCCTTTGCTCCCTACATCCACCCTGCCTTGCTGCCCTCCACATATACTTTCCCTGCTTCTTACACTGCTCCCTACACTGATCCCTACTGCAATCCCGGGATCCCGGGATTGAGCATTTTTCAATCCCGAATCCCGGGATTGAAAAAATGCCCCGGGATTGGCCTCCCTAGTGGTGACATAAAGCTGGAGAGAGACAGGGACAGAGAGATGGAGCTTGTTTTGTTACAGACAAATGGCGGATCAGGTCCCGTTATGTATAACTATCATAGAGAGGATTATGGGAATGAGTCGGGCTAATGCATGGCTGTGGTGTAGACTAAGGTCGGGCGCCCGGATATCCATTTTTGTTGTAGAGCACTTTTCTCCACAGCGGCTGCATACTGACAGACTTGGTAGTCTATTCATGAAGTAGTGAAGAGTGGAAAAGTGAGCCTGTGGAGAAGCTGTCCATGATAACCAATCAGTGCTTACGTGACATTTATAAAGTACAGTCTATAAAATGATATGTAGCAGTTGATTGGTTGCCATGGGCAACTTCTCCACTGGCTCACTTCTCCACTCTTTTCATTGCTTCATGAATAGACCCCTTTAAGGGTAAATTTACGAAAGGTTCTAAAAGTGAAAAGTGGTGATGTTTCCCATAGCAACCAATCAATCAGATTCTGTCTATCATTTTCTAGGATGCAATAGAGACATGATAGACAGAATCTGATTGGTTGCTATGGGAAACATCACCACTTTTCACTTTTAGAAGCTTTAGTAAATATACCCTATAGTGTACTAAGGACTTAGAGTTTGCCGTTTTCTCACAATCGTGGCAGCGTATTTTCGCACAATACTGCGTGGCGGGATGCATGGCGTGGCTCTCTTATATTGATTGCTGGTCTCCTGCCTTTTTTCTCTTATTACATTGTTAATACGCAATTCCACTAAAGGTATACAGGGTGCGCGTTCCTTCCCAATAGCAGTTCTTATTGGCTTACACATCCCATTTTATGTTTTAAATGTTTACTTCTGTGCTTTACAGCCTAGTATTCACATAATCAGGTGGCGTTGTAACATTTTTTGTCATCATAGGACACCATTCAGCTTTAACCATGTTCCCTGTATTGGATATAAAAGTGCCCATAAGCAGTTCCGCTTCCTGTCCCTGGGAAACCTAAATAAACAACTGTAACTGATGATAGGACAACACTGCTGAAAGGGACAGAAGGAAGTTATAAAGGCAATGTAGTCAGTAAAACTACAGTGCTAAATATAAGCCAATAAATTATAGTTGTGTGAAGTTTGAAACCATATTTAGTGCACTTTCACATGTGCGGTCTTCCTAAAGTAGATATACATGGTTATCGGGTAAGTAAAGTCGATATACAATAACAGGATGCATTAAGAAGATGTTGAAGGGTAACACAAGTCTTTGATACTGGTGAGAACCCCAGTGCACCACCCTCCCCTCACTCACGCCAAGTCGTCATCATCGCTTCGTCCAGACTTATATGCTCTACAGCACATGTATAGTTGTCTTCAGGAAGGGAGCCTCTCAAGTCTATCTTGGCCATGATCTGGTAGGTCCAGTCTCCGACTCGTACCCCCTCTGTATAGTTCCTGATCACGGCTTCGTTATTTTTGATCCAAGTTATAATGATGTCTTGGGGGTAAAAGCCCCACACAAAGCATATCAGTACCGGGAGGCTGTCCACATTCACTTTAACTGGAGAAAAGACTTCCATGGAGGGTTTGACTATAGGGGCAGAAAAATAACATGTATTAGAGAAAGGCAAAAACAACTGTGCTACAGACATGGAAGTCAGATAATCTATTTTGAAAACAATGTGTGGACATTTAATAAGTGCAGTATGTCTGCTATTATTCTATAGGCAATTCCCATTGGGTCATGGGGGTCATTCCGAGTTGATCGCTCGCTGCCGATTTTCGCAGCGCGGCGATCAGGCAAAGAAATGGCGAAACTGAGCATGCGTATGCATCGCAATGCGCAGGCGCATCGTACGGGTACAAAGAGCATCGTTGTTGTGCAGTGGATCTAGTGAGGAATCCATTCGCACGGGCGATAGCAAGGAGATTGACAGAAAGAGGGCGTTTATAGGTGTCACCTGACCGTTTTATGGGAGTGGTAGTGAAAACGCAGGCGTGTCCGGGCGGGTGTCTGACGTCAATTCTGGCACCAAAAAGACTGAAGTGATCGCAAGGGCTGAGTAAGTCCAGCGCTACTCAGAAACTGCACAAAATGTTTTTGCAGAGCTCGGCTGCCAAGGCGTTCGCACTCCTGCAAAGCGAAGATACACTCCCCAGTGGGCGGCGACTATGCGTTTGCACGGCTGCTAAAAGTAGCTAGCGATCGATCAACTCGGAATGACCCCCCTAATTCAGAGTTGATCGCAGCAGCAAATTTGTTAGCAGTTGGGCAAAACCATGGGGGTCATTCCGAGTTGATCGCAGCTGTGCTGGTCCTTCCCCCCCCCCCCCCCCCCGCATGTCAGTGCCGCCCCCCTCCCGTCACCACCTCCCAGCGGCAATGCTTTTGCATTTCAGGAGTAACTCCCGGCCAGCGCAGCTCCTGCGGCTGGCCGGGTGAACCTCCTCGCTGCCCGGCTCACAGCGGCTGCGTGTGACGTCACGCAGCCGCTGCGGCCCGCTCCCCCCCCCCCAACGGTACGGCCACGCCTGCGTTGGCCGGACAGCGCCCCCTATACCAGCCCCCACCCGCCCAGCAACCGCCTCTGCCTGTCAGTCAGGCAGAGGCGATCGCTATAATACAACGGCCTTCGGCAACCCAGTATGCACTGCAGCGAGCGATCGGGTCGGAATGACCCCCCATGTGCACTGCAGGTGGGGCAGATGTAACATTTACAGAGAGAGTTAGATTTAGGTGGGTTATATTGTTTCTGTGCTGGGTAAATACTGTCTGCTTTATTTTTACACTGCAATTTAGATTTCAGTTTGAACACACCCCACCCAAATCTAACTCTCTCTGCACATGTTACATCTGCCCCACCTGCAGCACACATGTTACATCTGCCCCCCTGCAGTGCACATGGGCCCTCATTCCGAGTTGATCGGTCGCAAGGCGATTTTAGCAGAGTTACACACGCTAAGCCGCCGCCTACTGGGAGTGAATCTTAGCTTCTTAAAATTGCGTCCGAAAGATTCGCAATATTGCAATTACAAACTTCTTAGCAGTTTCAGAGTAGCTCCACACTTACTCGGCATCTGCGATCAGTTCAGTGCTTGTCGTTCCTGGTTTGACGTCATAAACACACCCAGCGTTCGTTCAGACACTCCCCCGTTTCTCCGGCCACTCCTGCGTTTTTTCCGGAAACGGTAGCGTTTTCATCCACACGCCCCTAAAACGCCGTGTTTCCGCCCAGTAACACCCATTTCCTGTCAATCACACTACGATCGCCGGAGCGAAGAAAAAGCCGTGAGTAAAAATACTATCTTCATTGTAAAATTACTTGGCGCAGTCGCAGTGCGAATATTGCGCATGCGTACTAAGCGGATTTTCACTGCGATGCGAAGAAAAATACCGAGCGAACGACTTGGAATGAGGGCCATGGTTTTTCCCAACTGCTAACAAATTTGCTGCTCATTCCGAGTTGATCTCTCGCTAGCTGCTTATAGCAGCATTGCACAGCACACCCTAAGCCGCCGCCCTCTGGGAGTGTATCTTAGCTTAGCAGATGTGCGACCGAAAGGATCGCAGGTCTGCTCCAAAATATTTTCATGCAGTTTCAGAGTAGCTGCAGACCTACTCCTACCTTGCGATCACTTCAGTCTATGTAGTTCCTGTTTTGATGTCACAAACACGCCCTGCGTTCGGCCAGCAACTTCCCCGTTTCCCCAGGCACGCCTGCGTTTTTTAGCACACTCCCGAAAAACGGTCGTTCCCTCCCAGAAACGCCCCTTTCCTGTCAATCACTCACCGATCAGCAGTGCGACTGAGAAGCGTCGCTTGACCTTGTGTGAAACTGCATTGTTTTTTGTGAAAGTACTTTGCGCGTGCGCGGTGCGCACCATACGCATGCCCAGAAATGCCGATTTTTTGCCTGATCGCCGCGCTGCGAACTGTATCTAGCAAAATGAAGGCACAAGGAACTTGTTCCTATTTAAATTGTAACATTTAGGCTTGAAGGTCCCACCAAGGGTTCCTCATTATCTGCACGTTCCTACACTAGCATAGGCCCGCATGTGGCACAGTCTCCGCTTTCTATGCCTTCCTATGTGGATTTGGGGCTGTAAGAACACGTTAATAAATAATGTAGCTCACAATAGGATAAAGTTCTACCTGCACTATAGAGTCCATGAGATTGTCATAGGAAGCAAAGTGCACTTAACATGAAGCATCCACTATTGTGATGACCGTTTTGTCACAATGGGGCAGATGCATACTTGCCTACTCTCCCGGAAAGGCCGGGAGTCTCCCAAAAATCGCGTGGCACTCCCGGCCCCCCGCCAAAGTAGGCAACTCTCCTGCATGCCGCTCAATCCCTGCCACTCCGCACCGCTTACCGAATCCCCCCAGCTCACTTCGGCATCTCGTCACATAGAAGGGGCGGGGCGATGAAGGGACTCAAGTCACCGTAGCCACTCCCCCCGCTTTACAATGGCAGTAATGTGGGCATTGTAAAGCGGGGGGAGGGGCTACGATGACGTGCTCACGTCACCATGCCCCGTACCGCCTCCTCCACGCCCCCATACCACCAACCCCTCCTATGTAACCAGGCTGCTACCTCCTGGAGGGAGCAGCCTGAATGTAGGCAAGTATGGGCAGATGTACTAAACCTTGAAGAGTGATAAAGTGGAGAGAGATATTCTCCCAACCAATCAGCTTCTGTCATTTTTCAGACACAGCCTGTAATATGGTAGTTAGGAGCTGATAGGTTGGTAGGTTATCTTCATATAGGCTGACCGTACTAGCCCTTTAAACTGGGACACTCATGGATTACACAGGTTCTGAGGCTGGCTGACTTCAAGCCTACATGTCACCTGGTTTTAATCAGCCACAGAACCTGTGTAATTCATGAGCGTCCCAGTTTAAAGGGCTGGTATGGTCAGCCTATCTTCAAGGCTTAGTACATCTCCCCCTTATAAACCTAAACAGTGAGCAAGCCTTTATTGAGAAGTCCTAATACCAAGTAACCCCCATAGCACAATGAGAGGAGGTTTCACAATGTTTCCCAATTATTCTGCAAGTGATGTTCTCCATGTCTACTATGTCATTGGCTACAATCCATTGTTCTCCAAGGCCTGACACAAAGGTGTTGTCTGACCCAATGTTGCCTTGTGTGGACCTCCTAACATGACACTTTTATTGGTTGGTTAATGACAACATGAAGATGGGTGTGTGGTCACGTGTTTAGGCCCCTTATGATCCCATCGTATGGACTGTTATTTTTCCCATCCATGTTTGTATCCAAATCACCCAAAAGCTCCATCAACTGCCAAGTGAGATGAATCCAGAAAACATGTCCCTACAGTATATGGGTATCATGTACACTGTCCCCTGTCACTTACCTCTTCTTTCCACTGTGCTGTCCCACCATGTCCCCTGTCCCCTCTCACTTACCTCTTCTTTCCACTGTGCTGTACCAGAATGTCCTCACCTCCTCCCTGCCCCTATGTGGGCACCATGTACACTGTCCCCTGTCACTTACCTCTTCTTTCCACTGTGCTGTCCCAGAATGTCCTCACCTCCTCCCTGCCCCTATGTGCGCACCATGTACACTGTCCCCTGTCACTTACCTCTTCTTTCCACTTTGCTGTTCCAGAATGTCCTCACCTCCTCCCTGCCCCTATGTTGGCACCATGTACACTGTCCCCTGTCACTTACCTCTTCTTTCCACTGTGCTGTCCCAGAATGCCCTCACCTCCTCCCTGCCCCTATGCGGTCACCATGTACACTGTCCCCTGTCAGTTACCTCTTCTTTCCACTGTGCTGTCCCAGAATGTCCTCACCTCCTCTCTGCCCCTATGTGGGCACCATGTACCCTGTCCCCTGTCACTTACCTCTTCTTTCCACTGTGCTGTCCCAGAATGTCCTCACCTCCTCCCTGCCCCTATGTGGGCACCATGTACCCTGTCTCCTGTCACTTACCTCTTCTTTCCACTGTACTGTCCCAGAATGTCCTCACCTCCTCCCTGCCCCTACGTGGGCACCATGTACACTGTCCCCTGTCACTGACCTCTTCTTTCCACTGTGCTGTCCCAGAATGTCCTCACCTCCTCCCTGCCCCTATGTGCGCACCATGTACACTGTCCCCTGTCACTTACCTCTTCTTTCCACTTTGCTGTTCCAGAATGTCCTCACCTCCTCCCTGCCCCTATGTTGGCACCATGTACACTGTCCCCTGTCACTTACCTCTTCTTTCCACTGTGCTGTCCCAGAATGCCCTCACCTCCTCCCTGCCCCTATGCGGTCACCATGTACACTGTCCCCTGTCAGTTACCTCTTCTTTCCACTGTGCTGTCCCAGAATGTCCTCACCTCCTCTCTGCCCCTATGTGGGCACCATGTACCCTGTCCCCTGTCACTTACCTCTTCTTTCCACTGTGCTGTCCCAGAATGTCCTCACCTCCTCCCTGCCCCTATGTGGGCACCATGTACCCTGTCCCCTGTCACTTACCTCTTCTTTCCACTGTACTGTCCCAGAATGTCCTCACCTCCTCCCTGCCCCTACGTGGGCACCATGTACACTGTCCCCTGTCACTGACCTCTTCTTTCCACTGTGCTGTCCCAGAATGTTCTCACCTCCTCCCTGCCCCTATGTGGTCACCATGTACCCTGTCCCCTGTCACTTACCTCTTCTTTCCACTGTGCTGTCCCAGAATGCCCTCACCTCCCTGCCCCTATGTGGGCACCATGTACCCTGTCCCCTGTCACTTACCTCTCCTTCCCACTGTGCTGTCCCAGAATGTCCTCACCTCCTCCCTGCCCCTATGCGGTCACCACGTACCCTGCCCCCTGTCACTTACCTCTTCTTTCCACTGTGCTGTCCCAGAATGTCCTCACCTCCTCCCTGCCCCTATGTGGGCACCATGTACACTGTCCCCTGTCACTTACCTCTTCTTTCCACTGTACTGTCCCAGAATGTCCTCACCTCCTCCCTGCCCCTATGTGGTCACCACGTACCCTGTCCCCTGTCACTTACCTCTTCTTTCCACTGTGCTGTCCCAGAATGTCCTCACCTCCTCCCTGCCCCTATGCAGTCACCATGTCCCCTGTCCCCTGTCACTTACCTCTTTTTTCCACTGTGCTGTCCCAGAATGTCCTCACCTCCTCCCTGCCCCTATGCGGTCACCATGTACCCTGTCCCCTGTCACTTACCTCTTATTTCCACTGTGCTGTCCCAGAATGTCCTCACCTCCTCCCTGCCCCTATGTTGGCACCATGTGCCCTGTCCCCTGTCACTTACCTCTTCTTTCCACTGTGCTGTCCCAGAATGTCCTCACCTCCTCCCTGCCCCTATGCGGTCACCATGTACCCTGTCCCCTGTCACTTACCTCTTATTTCCACTGTGCTGTCCCAGAATGTCCTCACCTCCTCCCTGCCCCTATGCGGTCACCATGTACCCTGTCCCCTGTCACTTACCTCTTATTTCCACTGTGCTGTCCCAGAATGTCCTAACCTCCTCCCTGCCCCTATGCGGTCACCACGTACCCTGTCCCCTGTCACTTACCTCTCCTTCCCAATGTGCTGCCCCAGAATGTCCTCACCTCCTCCCTGCCCCTATGTGGTCACCATGTACCCTGTCCCCTGTCACTTACCTCTTCTTTCCACTGTGCTGTCCCAGAATGTCCTCACCTCCTCCCTGCCCCTATGCGGTCACCACGTACCCTGTCCCCTGTCACTTACCTCTCCTTCCCACTGTGCTGTCCCAGAATGTCCTCACCTCCTCCCTGCCCCTATGCAGTCACCATGTACCCTGTCCCCTGTCACTTACCTCTTATTTCCACTGTGCTGTCCCAGAATGTCCTCACCTCCTCCCTGCCCCTATGTGGTCACCATGTACCCTGTCCCCTGTCACTTACCTCTTCTTTCCACTGTGCTGTCCCAGAATGTCCTCACCTCCTCCCTGCCCCTATGCGGTCACCACGTACCCTGTCCCCTGTTACTTACCTCTCCTTCCCACTGTGCTGTCCCAGAATGTCCACACCTCCTCCCTGCCCCTATGTGGGCACCATGTACACTGTCCCCTGTCACTTACCTCTTCTTTCCACTGTGCTGTCCCAGAATGTCCTCACCTCCTCCCTGCCCCTATGTGGTCACCATGTACACTGTCCCCTGTCACTTACCTCTTCTTTCCACTGTGCTGTCCCAGAATGTCCACACCTCCTCCCTGCCCCTATGTGGGCACCATGTACACTGTCCCCTGTCACTTACCTCTCCTTCCCACTGTGCTGTCCCAGAATGTCCTCACCTCCTCCCTGCCCCTATGTGGGCACCATGTACACTGTCCCCTGTCACTTACCTCTCCTTCCCACTGTGCTGTCCCAGAATGTCCTAACCTCCTCCCTGCCCCTATGCGGTCACCACGTACCCTGTCCCCTGTCACTTACCTCTTCTTTCCACTGTGCTGTCCCAGAATGTCCTCACCTCCTCCCTGCCCCTATGTGGTCACCATGTACACTGTCCCCTGTCACTTACCTCTCCTTCCCACTGTGCTGTTCCAGAATGTCCTCACTTCCTCCCTGACTCTATGTGGGCACCATGTACCCTGTCCCCTGTCACTTACCTCTTCTTTCCACTGTGCTGTCCCAGAATGTCCTCACCTCCTCCCTGCCCCTATGCAGTCACCATGTCCCCTGTCCCCTGTCACTTACCTCTCCTTTCCACTGTGCTGTCCCAGAATGTCCTCACCTCCTCTCTGCCCCTATGTGGGCACCATGTACCCTGTCCCCTGTCACTTACCTCTTCTTTCCACTGTGCTGTCCCAGAATGTCCTCACCTCCTCCCTGCCCCTATGTGGGCACCATGTACCCTGTCCCCTGTCACTTACCTCTCCTTTCCACTGTGCTGTCCCAGAATGTCCTCACCTCCTCCCTGCCCCTATGTGGGCACCATGTACCCTGTCCCCTGTCACTTACCTCTCCTTCCCACTGTGCTGTCCCAGAATGTCCTCACCTCCTCCCTGCCCCTATGTGGGCACCATGTACCCTGTCCCCTGTCACTTACCTCTCCTTCCCACTGTGCTGTCCCAGAATGTCCTCACCTCCTCTCTGCCCCTATGCGGGCACCATGTACACTGTCCCCTGTCACTTACCTCTTCTTTCCACTGTGCTGTCCCAGAATGCTTTCGCATTCGCTTCGCACCTTTTCTTCTCATTCTTCACATACTTTGCCATATAGGAAATGTTATTGAATTGGGTGATAACTGCTGCAGCTACGTTATATACCTCGGGGATACAGTCATAACATGGGTAAAACTTATCGTCTTCCTCGTCATATTCCACTACTCTTTGGCGATTAAATGTAATGAAATAATAGAATGTAATATTTCCTTGCTTGTCATCCCCAAAACTGCACATGGACGATTCCTGCATCACATAGCCTGCAAAAAGAAAGGACAATTACTTATCTAAAAGGTCATATACTATTATAATGCTAAGAGAAAACGGGATCCCACTCTCTATGAAGAAATCCAATCATTCTGGGTAATATATTCTGATTTTTCTCATGTTACTTTGGCCTCTAGGTGGCACTGTTCTGCTGATCATATCACATAACCAATCTTGCTGCATATTAATTATGGCAGCTCCTACCAATAACATTCAGATAAATAAGTCTTTCCGTCAGAATAACAACCTATACGTTACATGTGTGCAGGCTATTGTTGAAAAGTAACAATTAAATAAACTCTATTTATAAACAATCATCATTTCACTTAAGTCCAAAAGTTACATATTAGTTGTAAAACCTTCTACAGTCTTACGTCCTTTATCGTCAGGGTCCAGTAACAAATATAAAACTCTTGTACAGTAGTGCAGCAGCCATAGAGTGCAGATTGTTTAGGTGCCTGTACAACATGTATATAGGTAAGTATGCACTGTACGGTACCTGTGGCAGAGTAGTATATAGTGCTGTATATCAGCAGCAGCCCAGCAAATGCCCCTCTCATCTCAGCAGTCTGTCTCACCCAATATCCTTCCCGAGCTACTGTAGGTTTGGTAAAAGCCACAGTTGCTGCACAAATGCTATGCAGCCAATAGGAAAATCAGAAGACTAAAGCGTCATTTGTTACTAAGGAGAACATTGTTCAGACTTGTTAGGTACTTTTTGCTCTATGGGAGTAATTCTGAGTTGATCGCAGCAGGAACTATGGCCCTCATTCCGAGTTGTTCGCACGCAAGGCGATTTTAGCAGAGTTACACACGCTAAGCCGCCGCCTACTGGGAGTGAATCTTAGCTTCTTAAAATTGCGAACGAAAGATTCTCAAAATTGCGATTAGACCTCTCTTAGCAGTTTCAGAGTAGCTCCAGACTTACTCGGCATCTGCGATCAGTTCAGTGCTTGTCGTTCCTGGTTTGACGTCACAAACACACCCAGCGTTCGCCCAGACACTCCTGCGTTTTTTCCGGAAACGGTAGCGTTTTTCCCCACACTCCCATAAAACGCCCAGTTTCCGCCCAGTAACACCCATTTCCTGTCAATCACATTACGATCGCCAGAACGATGAAAAAGCCGTGAGTAAAAATACTAACTGCATAGCAAATTTACTTGGCGCAGTCGCAGTGCGGACATTGCGCATGCGCACTAAGCGGAAAATCGCTGCAATGTGAAGATTTTTACCGAGCGAACAACTTAGAATGAGGGCCTTTGTTAGCAGCTGGGCAAAACCATGTGCACTGTTGGGGGGGCAGATGTAACATGTGCAGAGAGAGTTAGATTTAGGTGGGTCATTTTGTTTCTGTGCAGGGTAAATACTGGCTGCTTTATTTTTACACTGCAATTTAGATTGCAGATTGAACTCACCACACCCAAATCTAACTCTCTCTGCACATGTTACATCTGCCCCCCCTGCAGTGCACATGGTTTTGCCCAACTGCTAACAAAGTTCCTGCTGCGATCACCTCAGAATTACCCGCTATGTGTCAGAGTAAGACTGAAGAAGAGTTTGTGCTCAGACCATTTACTGCTGTATAAGAGGAAGCTGCTGCTGTGCGCATATGTATTTTTTATATACGTATCTTCATGTGTGTACTATTAGCATACTTACCTACTCTCCCGGAAGCTGCGGGAGGCTCCCGTTTTTTTGGGGTAGCCCCCCCGCACCCCCTAGTGATGCGAGCAGGATGGAGAGATTACCTCCCGCATTCGCGGGTTTGTCGGGTGGAGAAGGGGTTAAAATGACGCTAATCGCATCATTATAGCCCCGCTCCCTTCCCGCGGACCCGCGAATCGTGACATTTCCCAATGTGGGGGTGGGGCTTAATGATGTCACAGTCCGGCCCCGCCCCCCGAAGACACCTGCAGCGTCTCCTCTCTGGGCTTCTCCCGGAGAGGAGAGATAAAATGTAGGTAAGTATGACTATTAGTCACTGTACATTTAATCTATTACCAGTGATATGACCATGCACAACTAGGATTATATCATTCACCTCCCAACTGTCCCACTTTTTGGCGGGACAGCCCAGCTTTTCTGGGACTGTCTCACCCGTGGGCCACAGTGTCCCACATGGGGGAAAGTTGGGGGGGCTCTGTCATGGGTGATTGGATGCCGTGTGCATGTGAATGGAATCTATACACGAAGGTGCTGAGCAAGCCCCAACAGTGATGCAATTAGGCCACACCCCTTAGGGCTGTGTAGTCCGGTAGCTACTAGTGTCATAACTGAGGCATCAATATTGGCTTGGTCCCCAGAAATGCTGGACCATGCTTGGTGCATCTGCATCATAATTGCGTGCGCTTCCGGACTATCCGGTAGACTCCCCGATCTTGGGACATTCTTCCTGACTCCTTCCTAAGAGACCAGAGGGGAAAATTACTAAAGATCGAGTTTTGTCAATTTGTTGTTTTTCAGAGATTTGCCATCAATTTTGCAAAAGCATACTTACTAAAGGCAAAATTGATGGCATACCGCAGGATACTGCACACGATTTAATACACATTTGCCGTAATACACCACTGGACCAAACATTGCATCTAGACATTGGCAGAATGGGTATGTTGCCTATTGAAGAAGATCAGGAAAGCCCTATATCTAAGTCGTCACGCCCCAATGTGTGTGCAATCTATAGCACCCAGGACATTTGACTTGCCTACGATGCTATACAAAAAGCACCTTCATTGGCTAGAGAAGCAGATGCAGGTGTAGGAGATGGCCATGAGTGCTGCCAGGACTTGGCCCAGGTATTTTGAAACTATGGATTGGGCTGGACCAACCACACGGGCTGTGACTGACTGAAAGCTTCCAGGGGCAAAAAATACAGAACAGCCAGAAGTTTGTGCAGGCCTGGTATGCGTCATGGCCGAGCAGTGTCTGGCTCAAGCTGAGTTTTAACATGGTCAAACAGGTTCATTAAGTTCTAAACACAACACAGGTGTGAGTATCTACTGCGCCCACAGACAGCTGCGGTGGAGGCGTCCAAGGAGATGTCACTCTCTCTCCAAAAAAAAACAATCACAAACAATACAATGGTTCGCCTTTTACTGCGCTATCCGCCAGTTTAAAATTTAAAATTAATGGTCACTTTTCACAACTATAATAAAGTCCCAAACTCAAGGAGAGATAGCTTCCAACAGTTCAGATAGTTCAGGTAGAGTGGTATATTAGAGTCTATATGGATGGTAATTGATAGATGTAGGTCGTATACGGGTACGCACCATACTTACATGAGTTTCAAAGCACTACATGACCAGGGCTCAAGGTACCTGAAGCAACTTCTGACCCCATACTGCCAGTATCCGGACTCCAGGTCGACAGCAAAAAGGTCGACACACCTTAGGTCAACGTCAATTGGTCGACACACCTTAGGTCGACATGGACAAAATTTTGACAGGAACAAGGTCGACATGGAAAAAGGTCGACATGAGTTTTTCATGATTTTTTCCTTTTTTGGAACCTTTTCATACTTAACGATCCACGTGGACTACGATTGGAACTGATAAAGCTGGATTCTTTTATCGTATAAACAACCCTTTATGAGGTCTAAGAACACTGTACGCTGTTTACTTAAGAAGTTCCGTAAGGGTACGCTAGTTGCGTAACGATCGCTCAGCCGTAGGCGAGACGCTCAGGCGTCACGTTCGCTCACGGCCCAGAGATCACAGGCAGGCACACTATTGGCTGTTGACTAACGTAATGATTCGCTATGGCGTAGCGGACGCTCGAGACCACGAGGAGATCACCAGCGGCGCAGACGCTCACAACGCTATACCTTGATATCTATACCTTTAACAATGAGATACACAGTATACCTTTATGTAGAGACAATGTGTAAGTGTAACCTGGTGTAACCTGATTAACTACAAAGCTGCTTGAGCGTCACCGACGCTCTGTGAACACTTAACACTATGAGAAAATACACAGATACTTGTTTAGGGTCCAAAGCCTATTATATGTATTATAACTAATATACTTGCAAAAAGGAATCACAGTACAAATGATACACTACAATATAACAGAGACTTCCTAACCAAATAACTATACAAGAAATACAATACAATACAATACTAATCAAGGGAAAATACGAGAGAAAGAGAAGAGAGGGAGAGAGAGAGATATGAGAGAAATGGCTCACAGTAAGACAATATGATTACGGAGAGAAACTTACGCACAAGGGGAAACGATCGCAAGCGCCTCTGGACATCCAGCTTCCCGATTATCAGCAATGATAACTGTTTGAAGAGAAGTGAAAGCTGGATGCCACAGGCCCGTCTTTTATGCTCCACACACAATGCAATCCAATGGTCCCTACAATCTTATCGTCCATTGGACACAGGAATTCGGCTTCGCATTATAACAAAAGGTCATAGGTTGATTCATACAGGTGGGCTGTTTTGTATCAGTGGCCTTGGTTATGCAACACAATGGGTGATGACTAACACATTCTTCTGGAGAGCTATTGTTTGGCGAATACAAAACAGAACCCTGTCTCTGGGCTTTGTTCTATATTCATGATGTCCACTTTCAGTTGAGACAATGACATCTCAGCCCTCATTCTCCTGGATACAAACCCTAACCCATTCGTAAACACAGGTGTTGGCCCTCCTCATTGAGTCTCAAAGCTCAGTGTAATTAAAGGCTATTGTACTCCGTCTGCGGGAAAGATACTGATTTGGAGTACAATTGATCTTCAATTACTATTCCTGTGCTTACCTTATGCATGTGAAGATATGAGGCCCTCCCAACATGCAAACTATTGTTTGGGGGATCTCTGAGGTCAAAGAGCCATTTGAGACCCACTGATACCTGTCTCCAACTGTTCAGGTGCATGACTAAGTAATAATAAATAATAGTAAATGGACATAACTTCTTATGTCCATAACTATTCGCACGAGCGATTAATCCGCTCCAAACCAACACCGGAATATTGCTATTTAAATACTCTTCCGATGGGTACCAAACACCACTGTATGACCCCTGTTAGACCCTTCGCACAATACAAAGAGGAATCCCTCTGTTCAGGAACATGCTATATTAACCAAACTTTCAGAATCTATCAAAGGGACCATGATCTATAAAATACCTTATTAATGAAAATATGTAACGAATGAGTCGCACGCTACGATTACATAAACTCTACCGTAAATACGCATACCGTGCGCCTGCGGGTGCACGCTATTGCGGGTATGCGCCTTCACGGGAGAGCGTACGCATGCGCAGCGCGGACCTGAATGAGGTGCAAATATGGCAGTGTGCATAGAGATATTTTTCTGACTTTGACAGAACGGTAATCTGTGCCGAGCGAAGCGGTAGAGGAGCAAAGGCACCATGCCCGAAGCATGGCGAGCGAAGCGAGCCATGCGAGGGGACGCGGTGCACTAATTGGGGTTCCCGGTCACTCTACGAAGAAAACGACACCAAAAAACCATAAAAAACCTCATGTCAACCTTTTCCCATGTCGACTTTGTTCCTGTCGACCTTTTGTCCATGTCGGCCTAAGGTGTGTCGACCAATTGGTGTCGACCTAAGGTGTGTCGACCTTTTTGTTGTCGACCTGGAGTCCCAGACCCATACTGCCCCACTCGATCACTGTGATCTGTAGATGAAGGACCTTTAGCAGTACCTAGAATCTCCCGTAATTCATCTGGGTGTGGAACTTTTAGTCATGCGGCTCTGACTCTATGGAACTCACTTCCCCGCACAGTGCGAGAGGCCCCAACTACAGAATCCTTCAAAAGTAGACTCAAGACTTTCCTGTTTAATCAGCATTTCCATAATGTCCCTTTAGTATCTTCATGCTTCTGTATTTTATGAAAAGCTGATCTGTACTTCATTATTTTCTGTACTATATTATGCTATGTATCTGTTAAGCGCCTTGAGTCCTTTTGGAGAAAGAGCGCTATATAAATAAAATGATTATTATTATTATTATTATTATTATTATTAATAATAAAATCTAAGTTCAGGTGCATTGACTTGATTAAAACCAGCCACAGAACCTGCATACTGTAAGTCCTAGGTGTCCTTAATGAAAGGCAAGGCTGATTATAATGGTAATGGGCTATGGTGGTCATTACGAGTTGATCGCAGCCAGCAACTTTCAGCTGCTGCTGTGATCATTAGTCCACGCCTATGGGGGAGTGTATTTTAGCTTAGCAGAGATGCGATCACTTGTGCAGCACTGCTATGCTAAAAAATTTCACACAAAACAAGACCAGCCCTGGACATACTTACCCTGTGCGACGGATCCAGCGATGATGGGTCTGGTTTTGACGTCACACCTCCGCCCTCCGTTGTCCTGGACACGCCTACGTTTTACTCACCACTCCCCGAAAATGGCTCCAAACGGTTTCCGGATCCGCCCATTTACGCTTCCTTCCTTTCAATCTTCTTAGCGGTCGCCGCTGCGACTGCTTCCGTCAGTAGCCACGACGTAACCCGGCAACCCCTGTCACCAGGCAACGTTGCGCACTGCTCCCGCCATGCATGCGCATTCCGCACCCGTTTGCACCGCAACGAAAAACCTCTGCATGTGAACGGGTCGGAATGACCCCCTATATCATTTGTCATGCTGCAAACAGCCATCACCATGTAGATTACAGACAACATTGCTACTAAACTATTATGGCTTTTCAGTCTCCAGCAATTTAATGAACAAGAGGAGCCGCCGCCTGTCTGCCTGTGAGCCTTTGCCTCATTGGCCAACTTTAATTTTAATTTGCACTGGATGTCACGGAACCTAGGGGTATCGGCAAGTATATATCAAATGGATTGGTAAAACCTAATTCTCGCTCACATTATTAATATACTATATACAACGAGCACTGTCACTCTGCAGTGTGCCCTGGCTGTGTGCTCCAGCTCCAGGTACCAGCGCTCTGCATCAAAGGGGGTCCGGACACGCAAGAGGACAAAGTCGCCAGCCACTATCACACTGCTGGTGCCGATGAGGATGAAACTGAGAGTAAAATGAAGAATAAAGTGAAAGTGATTGAAAGCCTGCGAGACTGCAGCTGCACCTCGGTGGGCGCATCAGAGACACATTCGAATGCTGCATGTGCTCCAAATTTAGTGCCTGAGGGGGAGAGTTGTGGGAGCCCCCTAATGTATGGGGGCCCCAGGACAACCGCCATTGTCGTCACTTCTTTAATTTGGCCATGAGTGCAGGGCATGCAATCTGTAGAGTATTTATGTGCCTGGAACATGACCTATTGAGGAAACGGCATGGATGAAATTCCCCCTCTGAATCATGCACTTCCTCTCACTGGTCTCTCTGCTTTCACTGTTAGCTATAATCAGAGGGGTGTTAGTTCCGCATAAGGGGTCTAGTTCAGACCTGATCGCTAGGGTGCATTTTTTGCATCCCTGCGATGAGGTAGTCGCCGCCTATAGGGGGAGGGGGAAGTCGCTGTGCAGGGGTGCGATCGCATGTGCAGGAGAGCTTCACAAACAGCAGTCTCTGCACAGCCCAGGACTTACTCTTCCCGTGCGATGATCGGGGGCCGGAGCTGTCGTCAGAAAAACTCCCTCCAAACACGGGTCCATCCTGCGTTTTTCCGGACACTCCTCTAAAATGGTCAATTGCCACCCACAAACGGACTCTTCCTGTCAGCGTTTTTCGCTGTGCAGTGATCAGATAGCTACTGCGCATGCGTACGGGTACACAGCGGGATGTTGTTGTGCACTGGTTTTAGCGACGCATCTATTCGCACAGCCGTTCGCAAGGAGATTGACAGGAAGAGGGCGTTTATGGGTGTCAACTGACCGTTTTATGGGAGTGTTTGGAAAAAACGCAGGCGTGTCAAAGCGCTTGCAGGGCGGGTATCTGATGTAAATTCCGGGCTTGAATAGGCTGAAGTGATCGCAGCAGCTGAGTAAGGTCAGAGCTACTGAGAAACTGCACAAGCTGTTTTTGTACAGGGCGGCTGCACATGCGTTCGCACACTTGCAAAGCTAAAATACACTCCCCTATAGGCGGCGTCTATCTGTTTGCAGGGCTGCAAAAAATAGCTAGCGAGCGAACAGATCTGAATTAGGGCCCATGCACACTGCAGGGGGAAAGGGGGCAGATGTAACATATGCAGAGAGAGTTAGATTTGGGTGGGTTATTTTGTAAATGTGCAGGGTAAATACTGGCTGCTTTATTTTTACACTGCAATTTAGATTTCAGTTTGAACACACCACACCCAATTCTAACTCTCTGCACATGTTATATCTGTCCCCCCTCCAGTGCACAAGGGGGGTCATTCCGAGTTGATCGCTCGCTGACGTTCGCAGCGCAGCGATGAGGCTAAAAACCAGTACTTCTGCGCATGCGTATGCACCGTAATGCACATGCGTATGCACCGCAATGCGCACGCGCGACGTACAAATACAACGTCCTTTGTGGTTTTGCACAGGGTCTAGTGACGTTTTCATTCACACTGGCGGCTGCAAGAAGATTGACAGGAAAGGGGCGTTTCTGGGTGTCAACTGTGCGTTTACAGGGAGGGCTTAGAAAAACGCAGGCGTGCCAGGGAAAACGCAGGCGTGGCTGGGCGAATGCTGGGCGGGTGTGTGACATCAAAAGCCAACCCTCCAACGTTATATTCAACACACAGGAAGAGTAAGTACAGGGCTGGTCTTGTTTTGCACAAAAAGGATTTGCAGGCGCTCTGCTGCACAAGCGTGTGCACTTCTGCTAAGTTAAGATACACTCCCCAGTGGGCGGGGGAAAAGCGTTTGCACGGCTGCTAAAAGTAGCTAGCGAGCGATCAACTTCGAATGACCCCCATGGTTTTGCCCAACTGCTAACAAATTTGTTGCTGCGATGAACTCTGAATTACCCCCTCAGTCTTAGGGCATACCTCCCAACATGACCCTCTTCAGGGGGGACAAAATGCTCTGCTCCTGGACTTTTCTCTTAATCTATGATTGCTGGCACCTGTATTGAACAGGTTAGTGGATAAGAAAGGTGTTTCACCAAGGTGAGGGCAATCATACATTAAGAGGGAAGCCCAGGAGCAGAGCATTCTGTCCATCCTGGAGAGGGTCATGTCTGGAGGTGTGCTCAGGTGGATATTCAATTGTTTGAAAAGTCGGTTAGGTGTCTGTCTATTGGATAGGAAAAACAGACACCCAACTGACTCTTCAAACAATTGAATACCCCCCTTAATGTTTAACTGGTGCTAGCCAAGCAGGAAAACCCTAATCTTGTCAGAATAACAATCATGTATGTACCTTAAATGTAGCATCATAACAATGGGAAATTGCAGTGCAGTGAGGAGGAATGGAACTCATACCGCCTGTATGCAACGTTTCTGATCACATGCTGTCACGTGAGGTTGTCATATGACTGCTTTATAGGGCTTGGGACAGAAGAGTTGAAGAGAATCTCTCAAATTGGGTGTGGAGTTATAACTTCTGCTTTTCACCATACGGCGCTTACTTCACCTGGTATTCCCAGGAGGTCTCCCATCCTAATACTGTCCAGGCCTGTCACTGATTAGCTTCCAAGATCAGATGAGATTGGGCGTTTCCAGCATACCCTCCAACTGTACCTTTTAGCCAGGTACAGTACCTTTTTTTTATGGTCTCTACCGATTTTTGACTCTCTAAACTCCCATTGAAACAGGGGCGCTTTAAGAGAGGAGGAGGCCCGTGTTCAGCCTCCTCTTTTCGGGCCCAGACGCTGTAGAGTCTGAGCACTAGAGGGCTCAGCCTCTACTGCGCATGCGCAGAACTCTGTGAAAATGGCCGCTGAGCCATTTTCATGGTCTTCTAACAGCGCTGCAGATGCCGGCGCTGGACTTCGGAGGGGTGAGTATTTTAAAAATGGGTGCAGTGTGTGCAGTGGGGGCCCCCACTGGACTCAGGGGCCCGTGTGCACCGCACACACTGCACCCATTATAAAAACGCCAGTGCATTGAAAGTATAGGAAAGGGGAGTGGCCATGCCCCCTTCCCTAATTTGTACCGATTTTTATGTGTAAAATGTTGGAGGGTATGTTCCAGTGAGATATGGCAGTAATCTGATGAATGAGTGAGTGTGTACTCCACTGTATGGGAGATGTAGAGTGCGCTTCTGCTGTCCAAATAGGTGTGCTCCCGTGTTCCTACTACCTCAGCGTCAACATGACACATCCACATTTCTCGTCACTCTGAGAACATTCATTTCTATTCCATATGCACCTTACCTATATGGTGGTTTCTCACAGTGGGGAACCTCTGAAGAAATGTATCCTCCCTGGTCAGACAGCGTCTTCAGTCGGTATTCACTATTCATGTATGATATCACAAATGTTTGTGTAGGAATATAACCAAAGTCAATGTTATACTTACAGAGATTTAACCAGATTCATGCCACCTGTGTCACCTTCTAACCCCTGCGTCTCTCAGCTACAGCATCATCTTCTCCCCTGCGTCTCTCAGCCACACCATTATATTCGCACCTGTGTCTCCCAGCCACACTATCCTCTCCCTCCTGCATCTCTAAGTTAAACCGTCATCTCCCCCCTGCTACTCTCAGCCACAGCGTCATCTCCCCCCCAGTGTCTCTCAGCCACACCGTCATCTCCCCCCCTGCATCTCTCAGCCACACCGTCATCTCCCCCCTGCATTTCCCAGCTTGGCCTCTTTAAATCTGGGTCTTTCAGCCTTCCCCCGTTAATTCTGTGACTCTGAGCCTCACCCCCCCCCCATTCACTCAGCATCTCTCAGCTTGACCTCCCCCTTCACTGTGTCTCTCAGTCTGCGCTCCCCCTCATTCATTCTGTGTGTCTCAGCCTGCGCAGCAAGTATCAAGCAGATTAGCTTTCCGGGCCCCAGGGAAGCACTACCATGATCCGTTTGGGAAAGTCACACTGGGAGGGTTGGTAACTGTGGCTGTAAAGAGTGGTGGGGCTTTTAGGCAGACCGCAGAATACTCACTGAGGTAGAGAGGCCGGTTTGGCTGACGCTGCAGAGAGACCTGGCAACCGCCACCGGAAAGGACAGGCAATAGTGACTGTGACTAGAACAGCATGGCTCAGTATTGATTGCAGAACTCCCTGAATGCTGCAAAAGCAAGGCTGAGAAGCACAGAGTTGCCACACTGTTGCCGTGTGAGCAGAGACGTTGCACCGACAACCTGCACTCCCAAATCCAACCAGCTAAATACCTGCTGATTGATGCTGAGTGGCCTGAGACCACCCACAGCCTCCACAGCAGCTGATTGGCCACTTCAGTCACATGCCCAAAATCCAAGATGGCGGCGCCCATGTCCCACCGCCTAAGCGTTCCCTCAGTCATCCCAGACCAGATGACTGTCCCTGCTGACTCCCACAAGCCTGCCAGCCCCCAGCATCTGCCGCCAGCAGCCCGCTCAGCTCCTGGAGGGACCCCACCAAAAGGACCGGATGGGTAACTCCCGGCGCCCCCGGAGTCCTGATCCCTGGACCGTGACACATGTGCAGAGAGAGAGTTAGATTTGGGTGGGGTGTGTTGAAATCTAAATTGCAGTGTAAAAATAAAGCTGCCAGTATTTACCCTGCACAGAAACAATATAACCCACCCAAATCTAACTCTCTCTGCACATGTTATATCTGCCCCACCTGCAGTGCACATGGTTTTGCCCATTAGAGGAAAATGTTGTTTTACAATCAACCTTGAATTAGGCCCATAGGGGGTCATTCCGACCTGATCGTACACCGGCTATTTTTCGCAGCGCTGCGATCAGGTCAAAACTCGGCAAAACTGCACATGCGTATGCACCGCAATGCGCAGGCGCGTCGTACTGGTACAAAGCGTATCGTTGCTGGGCGATTTAACGAAGAATCCATTCACACAGCCGATCGCAAGGAGATTGACAGGAAGAGGGCGTTTGTGGGTATCAACTGAACGTTTTCAGGGAGTGGTTGGAAAAACACAGGCGTGTCCAAGCGTTTGCAGGGCGGGTGTCTGACGTCAATTTTGGGACCGGACAGGCTGAAGTGATCGCAGCGGCTGAGTAAGTCCGGGGCTACTCAAAGACTGCACAAGATCTGTTTGTACAGCTCTGCTACACAAGCGTTCACACACTTGCAAAGCTAAAATACACTCCCCTGTCGGCGACGACTATGCGTTTGCATGGCTGCAAAAAGTAGCGAGTGATCAATCAACTCGGAATGACCCCCCTGTGCGGAATTAACACTCCCTCTAATTATAGCTAACAGTGAAAGTGAGACAGACCAGTTAGAGGAAGTGCATGATTCATTATCTGTAAGACTGCCCCAACACAGAGTCTCTCTTCCCTCTCCCCTTTGTATAAGTCACTGTCACTGGTATCAGTGTTTTAATCTCTTTCCAATATTCAAAACCTTGTAACGCCATCTCCTTATATGAAAACACACATACTGGGGTAAATTTACTAAGACGGGAGTTCTATTTAAGACATACTTGCCTACCCTCCCTCATTCTGCAGGAGACTCCCTGAAATAGCAGCAATCTCCCTGACTCCCTGAATAGACCAGCAATCTCCCTGATTGCACTTGACCGTCATTATGTAGCTATTACATTCTTGGGGGGGGAAAGAAATCAGAGATGCATACATTCAAATGGGATCATCAGTGCCATTTCCCTGCATTGGTTATTAGGCACAATGATCCCTATGGCTATGTGCATTTTAAATAAGGTTTCTCGTGGACACTTTCCGTATATGGAACCTCTTGTAGAATACAATACACGAACAAATCCTGCAAAATATCAGTGTCTTTTCTTCAACAAGTAGATCTTACTAACTTTGGGTCTCATTTACATGTGGATGTAAGTCATTTTCATGACACGCCTCTCCGACGTAGCAGTACACGCCCGCGCTGATAGGTGTTACTTTCACAATCTCCCTGAAATGCTTTTTCAAAAGTAGGCAAATATGTTTTACATTGATTGCTGTTAAGTTATTTTGCACAAGTCCTAATAGCTGAAAGGGTTAACTCCTAAAACAGCACTCCGTCACCTACCTACTGTAATGTAGAAGACTGGGGTGGGGTAGAGTTTGTTGTAGTTTAATTAAGAACTTATGCACTTTTAAGCTTGCGTCTGATTGTATTTTTTCTTAACTGTCCCTCTACATTACCTCCTTTACAAAATCTTTCTGCATGAGGCAAAGCATGGCTGCCAGTCACCCACACAAAGGCTCACAGCATGTCATGTAAATGCAGCAGGGGGAGGAGGGGAAGGATTTGACAGTACACAGAGCAAATAGGGCTCAGGTGGGCATTCCAAAGCCTCTCTGCACACCACATCATCTGCTTATGACTGTATTTGACATCATAGTTCATCACACTGTGTATAAATATAAATCATTAATAGCAGCATGAAGAAACAACAGGGATGGCTAGGCTGTAGTGGTGCATGTGCCCACCAGGCAGAGGGGGAACTACCGCCAGTGCAACCAGTGCATTGCACTGGGGCCCACCACTGTCCAGGGGCCCAAAGCATGTAATGAGTCAAACTGACTCATTACATGCCGCTGTGTGCTGCAGGCAACCGCTTCCCGCAGCACACAGCCACCCGGAGAGGAGAGGAGCGCAGCCTACACGGGGGGAAGGAGGAGGAGGGAGCCGCAGCAGCGCTTTGTTAATGGCGGAGGCGCTGCTGCTGCTGTCCCTCTGCTTCACTATAGGCTGTCTTCCACCGCTGTGAAGCGCATCCCAGCATTCACAGCGGGGAAGAACAGCCTATGGTGAAGGACTGGGACAGCAGCAGCAGCTCCTCCACCAATAACACTGCACTGCAGCGGCTCCCTCCTCCACCTCCCTCCTCCTCCTTCTCTCCTGCCCGGGGTCTCTGGAGAAGATGCACCGAGGAGCCTGAGCCACCGGAGAGAGTAAGTATAATTCTTTCTTTCTTACTTTCTTTCTCTCTTCCTTAATATGCAAAAATGGGGACTGTCTGCCGTAATGTGTAAAAAGGGGGAATCTGCCTGCTGTAATGTGTAAAAAGGGCACGCTGTCTGACGTAATGTGTAAAAAGTGCACGCTGTCTGCCGCTATGTGTAACAAGGGCACGCTGTCTGCCGTTATGTGTAAAAAGGGGACGCTGTCTGCCGTTATGTGTAAAAAGGGGACGCTGTCTGCCGTAATGTGTAAAAAGGGGAATCTGTCCGCCGTAACGTGTAAAAGGGTCTCTACCTGGTGTAGTGGAGACTACTGTGCACCGTTTTATGAATTGGTATTATTTTGTGGCCACACCCCTTCCCCACGAAGCCACACCCTTATGTATTTTTGCGCGCGCCTAAGGCGCGCACTGCACCTGTTTTTCATGCATGGGTGGGGCTCCGATGCCGTTTCCTGCACACAGTGCTAAATTGTCTAGTTACGGCACTGTTGCTAGGTATCCATTTCTCTGGCCCTGAGCAGGTCCCCCTCACCAGATCCTCTCCAGGGGTGAGGGTGTGGACTTGGATGGGATGAGGGGATGGGGGGGGGAAAGCATTTTGTTGCACCTGGGCCCACTGCTCGCTGGTTCCGCTACTACCACCAGGTAACACTGCCAGGTGTTTTGGCCACCACCTGTCTCTCTAGTGTTCTAGCGGTATAGCGTCACGTGTGGCCTATGTATGGAGCTCACCTGGCTATGTGATGATGATGATGATGATGATGATGATGATGAATCTGCATTGGGTAGTGACTGGTGAGATACCTATGCCAGAGTTTCCCAAACTCTGCCATTACATTCCAGGTTTTATGAATAGCCATGTTTGAGTCCAGATGGTTAAATCACATTGACTGAGGTACTGATTAAGTCACCTGTGCTCAAGCAAGGATATCCTTAAAACCTGGACTGTAATGGCCCAATTTGTAAAACTCTGACCTATGCAAACCGGTATCACAATCTGTGCAAAAGTCCTATGGGAATTCCGTGGCTACGGGAGCCCTATAGGCCAAAAGTGTGAATGTTATGGACAAGACCGTATTGTAGCTAGTGGCTGTATCACTGTCAATGCCAAATAGTACCACCCTCAGATAAAATAATTATATGGGAGCCTCATTCATAACAGGAAGCACCAATATTAGTTCAGGGCTGGGTTAATAATGGTGCTGGTGTGACTGCGCATGTACAATGCCCCAGCTTCTATGGACTGTATCGACTGCAGCCCATGGAAGCCGGATTGGGCTGCAATCCCACAGGAAGTCAGCTCCCTGCTAATCGCAGCCCGGTCTGGCAGTCCTGGATTGAGGAATAACCTCCTAATGGGACTGCCTTGTGTGTCTGTGACTGACAGGTAGGACTTCCAATAGTGCTTCAGCCCATAGGTTAAATCCGCCACTGTTCCATACTGATTTATGCTTGTTTTATACTGATTACGGCGTTCCTAGCTATTATTTACCCAGAACACAGCATCATACAAATACAGTATGTGTTATACAGTAAGATCATAGACCCTTGCTCTCCTGATATATTGTTTGTGTATGCCTGTCACACTAGTTCCAGGACAACAGCCTCGGTGTCTGTGAGAGGGCAACGTCGGGGCGTATAGGGCCTGCTGCCGTGCAGGTGTAGGCGTACCACTTACCGGACGCCGCACGCTCTCACTCGCAGGTGCCGGAACCCTCGACAGTCCTGGAAACGCTTCTGGACGACCCGGGCACCAAAAACCTAAGAGGAAGAAGACCGTTGAATACCGTTCCCCAAACCGTGGACCGCAACACCCTATGTGGCTGAGGGGAATAGCTGCTTTGGGCTAGGTGGGGGTCATCACAGGCGTCCGCCTCAGAGCCCGAATTTCACCTATCGGCACTTTCGCACCAGGTGGAAATTCCACCTTGCACGGCCGTGCAAGGCTCACCGTTGCCCTGAAGGAAGGGAGATAGAAAGAAACACACACAAACACTCAGACCGTGGTTACTCACCGTCTTACACTCCGGTACTCCGATCGTCTCCAGTACAGGTCCCTGTAAGGAGGCAAAAAAGGAAAACAGCCATGCAGGGCCTAACTCTGACCTAGTGTCACACCCTATACTAACTACAACGGCAGAGCCCTCAAACTAGCTCTGTGGGTGTGGTGCAACATAACTATGCACAAACCTTATAACAGCAATTTGCCCTGCACGGTAACAACACACATCGGAATACAACATAACACTGTGCTGTCCCTTGAAATACCTACCCGCCGAATAAAGGGGGTGAGCACTGCACAGCCTACCCACCTCCTGTGCCTTCCCTTGTACGGGCCTCAGGCCTACCTCCCTAAATACCTCAGAGTGGTCTGGGCCTGGTGCCCAGTGCCACCTTATTCACCTCAGGGACTTATCCCCTGGGCCTAGTGCCCCCTATCTGCACCCAGGCCGAAGGCCTGACTTCACCCACGAGCCTAGTGCCCGCCTAACGTACCAGTTGGGTGACCTGGGCCTAGTACCCAGGGTCACCTTGATGTACCTCTGATGGCAACACACACTTGGGCCTAATGCCCCCTAACGATCCCACAGGCCTATTGCCTGATTGTACCCCCCGGGCCTAGTGCCCGCCTACGGTGTAGCAGGGGGTGATTCGGGCCTAACGCCCGAACCCCCGGGTGATAGTGGTCTGGTCCTGCAGGCCACGGGCCGAGTGGAACCCCGACTGCGCGTGGCCTCGGCCCAGACACACCGACTTACTTGCGCCCACGGGCCGGGAGGGCCCGACTAAATACCCACAGGCCGGGAGGGCCTGAATGTGCCCACGGGCCTAGTGCCCGAACACCTGGTGGTCTAGGGAGGAGAGTTTATAGGATGGTGGTGCAGGCCCAAGGCCTCTTACCAGTACCGGTGGGAGAGGCTGTGGAGGGGAGCTTCGTTAGCTCTTTTGCTTCCCGCTCTGCACAGCACTCTCCGCCGATATCCCGTTGCTGCTGGGCCGCCGCCTCCGTCCCGTCTTCTGGCGCTGTCTTCTGCCTCTTCCAGCGCCGCTTCCTTCGCCGCCGCTGGCCTCCTGGCGTCGTCGTTGGGAGCTCTTCTCCACTCCGTCTCCGGCTCACTACTCGGCTCCGCCGCCGCCCAGCGCCTGATATAAGGCGCCGGGAGGAGGCGGGGCCATGACGCGGCGGACTCCCATTGGTCCGCCGCGGCGACTCCTCATTGGGCGCCGGGCCGCGAGCAGCGATTGGCTCGCGTCCGGCGCCCTTTTCAAATCCGGAGCTGCTGATTGGAGGAACTTGGATCCTTTCGGATCCTCGTTCCTCCGGACTCCGGCGCGCTGCCGCCCGCCGCCTCACATTTCCCCCCCGTTTGTCCTTTGTAGTCCCGACAAAGGTAGACTGAGACCAAATATACTCCGGGTCCGCATACCGGGGACCAGGCACACCGCGGTTGGAGCGCTGAGATCGCCGAGGCAAAGGAGATAACCCAGGCCGGTGGCCCCAGCATCCAGGAGGCTATTGTCATGAGACGGAACCACTGGGATCCACCAATCTTCATCCAGGTCAGTCCCTCCGGGCAAGGATGCCAATACAGTGTCATCCCCAGGCAACGAAGCCGTGTTCACACCGGGAGCACCTTCAACTTCCACGTCTTCTGGGAATCTACAAGGACGCAGCATGTCCCGGTGAAGGGTTCTCAACCGACCAGACCCATCTGTTGCTTCCACCTGATACACCGGGCCCTCCTCGGTGAGGCGCCTCCGAACAATATAAGGTCGCACCTCCCACTTCTCCGCTAGCTTGTCGCCCGGCCGCGTCATGCGGACCAGCACCCGCTGTCCCACGTCAAAAAGCTCTGCTCCTCGAGTCCTATGGGGCGTATGAGCGTGGTCGGCTATCCTCTTCCGAGTCACTTCGAGAGCCACTTTCAACCGCTGCTGGTGTTCGGCGACCCAATCGGTTGGCAGCAATCCTCCTTCCTCCCGAAACTCGGTCAAGTGCAAATCCTGTGCTTCCCGCCCTGGACTACCAAACATCAAAAAGAAGGGGGAGTATCCAGTGGTGCTGTGGACCCGGTTGTTATAGGCCCATACCAGCTCGGCTACATGCTCGGGCCACCTCCGTCTTTTGGTGTCCTCCAAGACCCGCAACATTTGGAGCAAAGTCCGATTGAAACGTTCGCAGGCACCATTTCCCTGAGGATGATACGGCGTAGTGCGGGACTTCTGCATCCCGTAAAGTCGACAAAGCTGTTCCATCAACTTCCCCTGGAAGCAAGCCCCTTGATCTGAATGAATCCTCTCAGGGCACCCAAACTGCCGGACAAAATGCTCAACAATGGCTTTGGTTGCGGACTCCGCCGTCTGATCCCTGGTGGGGACCACTACCGTGAACTTAGTGAAATGATCAGTCATGACCAGGGCATATTGATGGCCACTAACGGACTCCCCAATCAGAACGTAATCAATCATCAACAACTCCAGGGGACGACTCGTCTGAACGGTATGTACTGGCGCATGCTGTTCGTTCGGTTTGACCACCCCGCACCTCCGACATTCCCTGCACACCTTCTCCACCAATGTCCATAGCTGAGGGGCAAAAAACTGGCACTGTATCCACTGAAAGGTCTTTGCTACCCCTAAATGGGCTCCGCCATCGTGCGCCTCCGTCACCAGTGCCTGGAGGGATACTTCCGGCACCACAATCTGTTCCACCCTCGTGAGTTCGTGTCGGAGATACACCTGTCGAAGCAGCATTCCGCCGCGGACGAGTAATCGGTCCCAACTCCGCAGGACCTTACGGCAGTAGGGGGTCAGCCGACTCCTCTCCCACTGGCTAGGCCAATGTTCCTTCTGCTTCCATCGCCGAATGACGCTCAGCCCTGGGTCACTCTGCTGTAGAGAAGCCCACTCTAGTTCAGTATTCTGGAGCAGGGCAGCGCATTCAAGCACTCGTGACACTTCCAGTGTACCTGGACACTCAATCCTGGTCAAGTCTGGGACCTCCGTATCCTCGTCCTCACTGTACCTTGAAGTCGGGGACATTGACACAGGGTGTCGCGACAGCGCATCTGCATTCCCGTTACTCTTCCCTGGGCGATAGTGTATTTTATAGTTGAACTTTGCCAACCGGGCTACCCAACGCTGCTCCAGGGCGCCCAGTTTCACAGTCTCCAGATAGGCCAGGGGGTTGTTATCCGTGTATATTTCCACATGGGTAGCGGTCAGGTACTCGGCGAACTTCTCAGTCACGGCCCAGACTACAGCCAACAACTCCAACTTGAAGGAACTGTAGTTGTCCGGGTTCCGCTCAGTTTCCCTCAAACTCCGACTCCCATAGGCGATCACTCGTTCTCGGCCATCCTGTATTTGGGAGAGAACTGCTCCCAATCCCTTTAGGCTGCCATCGGTATAGAGCAGGAATGGCTTCTCAAAATCCGCATATCCCAGAACCGGAGCCTCCGTGAGCATCTCTTTCAGGCGCCGAAATGCCTTCTCCTGTGCCTCACCCCAGGCCACTACCTGCATTTTCTTAGTAGTGGGTAACCCTCGCAGCAGGGCATGCAAGGGTTCCGCGATTTTTGCGAAATCCTTGATAAACCGCCGATAGTATCCAACCAACCCCAGAAACGCGCGCAGTTCGGTGGTAGTAGTGGGTGTCTCCCAGTCCTGGACTGCTGAAATCTTGCCCGGCGTCGGGCAGACTCCTTCTCGGGACACCACATGTCCCAGGTATTCCAAACTTGGTTGCAAAAGATGACACTTGCGGGGCTTGAGCTTGAGCCCATATTTTCCAGGCGCTGCAACACCACATCCAGGCGCGCCAAATGTTCCTCCAGAGTGGGGGTGAATACTATGATATCGTCCAGGTATATCAGCAGGGCTTCGAAGTTCAAATCTCCCAGACACCTCTCCATCATCCGTTGGAATGTAGCCGGGGCATTGGTGAGCCCGAAGGGCATGCGCAGGAATTCAAACAGTCCCATAGGAGTTGTGAAGGCGGTCTTCTCTTGATCTGATGGGCTAACCGCCACCTGCCAATACCCACTGGCCAAGTCCAGCGTGGAGAAATACCGAGCATTCCCCAGGGCCGCCAAAGATTCCTCTATCCTAGGCAACGGGTAAGCATCTCTCACGGTACTGCTATTCAACCGCCAATAATCCACGCAGAACCGAATGGAACCATCCTTCTTCCGCACCAACACGATGGGCGCAGCCCATGGACTTTTGCTCTCCCGAATGACCTGATTATCCAACATCTGCCGCAACATTTTCTTGACCTCCTGGTAGAGTTTGGGTGGGATGGGGCGATATCTCTCACGGATTGGAGGGCTCTCTCCAGTGCGTATCTCATGTTTCACATCTTCCGTATATCCGAAATCCTCTTCATAACGGGAGAACGCCTTCCGTCGTTCCCACAGCATCTGCTCCAACTTCAGCACCATACTGGGGCTACATTCGTCCAGGCAGACATCCATCTGCTCCCTAATAGTCCGACCGCACCAATCCGTACTGGGTTCTTCCTCCTTATCCAGGCTCACCGCCATGGACCAGGACCCTGGTTCGTCCGCATGCAGCAAGACCTGCCGCCCCCCGGACACTCCGTCCCTGGTGACAGCCGTTATGTTGGCAATTGTTGCTCCCGCCGGGATTTTTTTCCTTTCGTCCAGAAGATTGCACAGCCGTAATAACACCCGGCCGTCCCTCACTATTGCCAGGGTTCGGGCGAGGATGACCCCCGAGTCCATTCCGAAGTATCCATTGGGTTCCACCATGACCTCTAACCCCTCCAGATGTTGGTGAGTCCGCACCTCGAGGGGGAGGACCATCTCCTGGCGGGGAGGTAACTCGATCTGTTGCCGACCACCGGTCCGAATTGCTCCCAGGGACTCCTCTCGATGTTCAGCTTCACATATTCTCCCTACCTGCTGAAATGCCTGTTGTACCGGCCGCTGAACACCCATCTCCTTCCAGTATTGCGGACCCTTCTCCCGAAACAAAAGCTGATTGAGATCCTGGAGGACGTTCATGCCCACAATCACGGGCCCGTGACTCAAGCCCAAGCTCCCCACGACCAGTATTCCTTTCTTTCCCAACGCCTGCCCGCAGATCGAGATCTCCATCCACACAACTCCGACAACCGGAATAGGAAGATTGTTGGCCGCCGTGAGGGTGACCCAGCTTTCCAACACGGAATCCTTCAAATGAGAATAATGTTCCAGGAAACAAACCTCAGACATGGTGATGACCTGCGAGCCAGTATCCAGCAGGCATTTCTGCTCCTTTCCCCAAAGACACCCAATCACAACGGGACACTCCCCACACTATGTCGGCGGAATCCACTATAGTGGTTTCTCCCCCGACCACCTCCCCCGCGGGTGGTCCCGCTACCGCGAGGGACTCTAGTTTAACGAAGGATCTTGCCTAGGCTCGTTACATTCCCGGGCAATGTGTCCAAACCGATTGCAGCGGTAACAACGGGGACCCCTACCTTCCCTGGGGCGGGCGCCTCCTACATTGGACCGTGATTCCTTGGGCAGCCGATGCGGCGCCCGATCCTTGGACCCATCCGAACCTCTCTGCCTGTGCACCTCATCCTGCAACTGGGAGATTTCTGCCTTAATTTTCAGAGTGATCTTGGACACAGGCTTCCATGGGACTGGGTTCTCGGCTGGTCACCGCGGACACCGGTGCCAACCATTGTGGGGCCATGGCGTAAGGTCCGAATTTAGCATTACGGTCTCTAGCGACTGTTATGATTCCCGTACTCCAGACCAGATGAGATCTTATGGCAGAGGTCTGAGTACTGGAAAGATATGCTGGTTACGGGAGCAGGAAAGCCTAGTAACCCCTGGCGCCCTAACTCCGTTGTCTCGCCCGTGTTATCAGAAATCCCCTGCGAGACTATGGTTGCTTGAGCCCATGGCAGCCGCGTTCGAAGGGCGGATTATGTCTGCCCAACCCCGATGCCCCCTCAGGTCTTAATGGGAGACAAAGGGAAATCCGAGACAGGGTGATAACAAGGGGCCCTCTGACTAAGCAACCAGGCCAGGGGTTACAAGCTATCTAACTTAACCAAAAGTATGTGCGGACAAACCGCCAGGGAAAAGGACAACAAAAGATCCACTGATCCGTTACTCCTATCCAGCACCGCTGGATACCAGAGTGGACTTGTGGGAGCGGAATCCTCCGCAAAAGCTCCGGAACACAATAAAACTAAATAATAAATAGTAAGCGGTCAAGCCGCAACACACGGCTACGCCGCGACTCACGAACACCACAGGATGTTAAAGGTGCTCGGTAGGACTCCAGGAATAGATGACAAATTCCGAGTACTGGATCACTGAGGACAGGAACAACCGGATAGAGCAGGACTGGAAACTCTCTGTAACTGACACAGCAAACAGGAAGCTAACACCGGCGTCTGTGAGAAGTCCTGAGAGTGCTTTTATTTGAAAACCCCCCAATCAGGATCCAGACAGGGTAATGATTATCATGCCGTGCAGCTGCATGCTGCACGGCCAGGAACAATTAGAACTGATTGATTAGAACCAGCAACGGGGAACGCGGTCCGACAGTGGCGTCCCCGTTGCTATGGTCTGAGCGGCTCCGTGCGCCCGGCGTCTAGCGTTGCTAGGGAGCCGGCGGCTGTCTGCCTGCGGCGTCCCTAGTTGCTAGGCGCCAGGCCGCACTGACGGGCGGACCCTCGGCGCCTAACAGTACCCCCCCCCCTTGAGGAGGGGTCAAGGAACCCCTAAGGCCAGGTTTCGGAGGAAATTCTCGAAAAAATGCCCTTTTGAGCCTCGGGGCATGGAGATCCGCATCCAGGACCCAAGACCTTTCTTCTGGACCATAACCTCTCCAATGCACCAAAAAATAAAGCCGACCCCGGGACAACTTGGAATCAAGAACCTTCTCAACTAAGAACTCCTGCTGACCCTGTACATCTATTGGTGATTTCCCCTGAGAGATCTTGCGAGGAAATCTACTGGACGAAACATATGGTTTTAACAAGGAGCAATGGAAGGTATTTCCGATCCGTAAAGTTTTTGGTAACCGTAACCGGAAAGCCACTGGATTGACTTTTTTGATAATATGAAATGGTCCAATAAATTTAGGACCCAATCTGGCTGAGGTTTGTCGAAGTTTAATGTTGCGAGTCGACAACCATACCCTATCTCCAACTTTAAAAGTGCACGGCCGCCGGAGCCTGTCAGAAAAAATTTTCTCCCGAAATGCCGCTTTTCTGAGAGCCAGGTGCACTTTTCTCCAAATGAGTTTGAGATGAGAGGTCAAGGTCAGTGAGGAAACAGAGGAATGTTGAAAAAAGGAATTAGCTCTGGGGTGAAAACCAAAAACTGTAAAAAATGGAGATACATTGGTGGAGGAATGACAGGCATTGTTGTAAGCAAACTCTGCTAACGGAAGAAACTCAGACCAGTCATTTTGGAGTTTGGCCGAGTACAAACGCAGATATTGTTTTAATGATTGATTGACTCGCTCAGTCTGCCCGTTGGATTGGGGATGGTAGCCAGACGTTAAAGATAATTTCATCTTTAAAGAGGCACAAAAAGACTTCCAAAATTGTGCAATGAATTGTGGACCCCGATCAGAAACAATATCAGTGGGTAACCCATGGAGTCTGAAAACATGGCGGAGGAACAAGACTGCCAATCCCTGGGCAGATGGCAATCGGGGAAGAGCAATGAAATGGGCCATCTTGCTAAAACGGTCCACTACCACCCAAATGACTCGGCATCCGGCTGACAGAGGGAGGTCCACCACAAAATCCATGGAAATATGAGACCATGGCCTTAGAGGAACATTCAAGGGCATAAGTTACCCGATAGGCAAGGAACGGGGAACCTTATGCTGTGCACAGACCTGACAAGACAAAACAAACTCCTTAATGTCTTTGGAAAGACCAGGCCACCATACCGAGCGGGAAACTAATTCAAAAGTTTTAGCGATTCCCGGATGCCCGGCAAGTTTGCTATCGTGAAACTCCGTCAAAACCGTTGCTCTCAAAAACTCGGGGACATAAAGACGACCAGCAGGAGTATTCCCAGGAGCTTGATGTTGGAGCTGCTTCAACTGGGTAAATAAATCTTGTGTGAGGCCCGCCCGAATGACTGAAGACGGAAGTATAGGAGTAACAGGACTGTTGTCTTGAACTGGAAGAAAACTGCGTGACAGGGCATCTGCCTTGGTATTCTTGGAACCTGGCCTGAAGGTGATAATGAACTTGAAACGAGTAAAAAATAAAGCCCAACGAGCTTGCCGGGCATTCAGCCGTTTAGCTGATTCAATGTATTGAAGATTTTTGTGATCAGTCAAAACTGAAATGGTATGAGTGGCTCCTTCAAGCCAATGCCTCCACTCCTCAAAAGCCCATTTAATAGCCAGTAGTTCCCGGTTACCAACATCGTAGTTGGATTCGGCAGAAGAAAATTTCCTGGACATAAAGGCACAAGGATGTAATTCTAGGGAATCCGGATCCTTCTGAGATAGGATAGCCCCTACTCCAACCTCCGAGGCATCGACCTCAACAATGAAAGGCAATTCTGGGTTGGGATGTCTGAGGACAGGGGCTGAGACAAAGGCTTGTTTCAAGGCCTGAAAAGATAACTCCGCTTCACGTGACCAGTTGGTAGGATCTGCTCCCTTTTTAGTCAGTGCCACAATGGGAGCAACTAGGTCAGAGAAGGAGTGAATAAATCTTCTATAGTAATTCGCAAACCCTAAAAAGCGCTGAATTGCTTTTAAATTGGTGGGTTGCGCCCAACTAAGGATGGCTTGGAGCTTCTTTGGTTCCATACAGAATCCCAGAGGGGAAATAATGTACCCTAAAAAGGATACCTCCGTGACATGAAACTCACACTTCTCCAGCTTGGCATATAGGTGATTTTCACGTAATTTTTTTAGAACCTGACGCACCTGGGTAACATGTTGTTCTATAGAGTCAGAATATATCAAAATATCGTCTAAGTAGACTACAACGAATCTTCCAAGAAATTCACGGAGCACATCGTTAATGAGATCCTGGAAAACTGCCGGAGCGTTGGACAGGCCGAATGGCATAACCAGATACTCATAGTGGCCTGACTGAGTACTGAATGCCGTTTTCCACTCATCCCCTGACTTGATTCTGATGAGGTTATATGCTCCTCTCAGGTCAATCTTAGAAAAAATCACAGCCGAACGTAGCTGATCAAAGAGGACAGAAATCAGCGGCAAAGGGTAAGTATTCTTTACTGAGATTTTATTCAAGGCTCTAAAGTCAATGCAAGGTCTGAGTGATCCATCCTTCTTCTCCACGAAGAAGAAGCCTGCACTTAAAGGGGATTTAGACGGCCTGATAAATCCTTTCCCTAGGCTTTCTTTAACATACTCATTCATGGCCACAGTTTCAGGTCCGGACAATGCATATAACCTTCCCTTAGGCAAAGTGGCACCAGGAATTAACTCAATAGCACAATCATAAGGCCTATGGGGAGGGAGAATATCCGCATTGCCCTTGGAAAATACATCAACAAAATCCTGGTATTCCACAGGAATGGGTGCGGGAATGACAGCAGCTATTCTGATGGGAAGCGTAATACATTCCTTATTACAGATGGTACCCCATTGTAAGATCTCCCCCAACTGCCAATCAATGATGGGATTATGAAAGGCCAGCCAAGGGTGACCCAGAACCACAGGAACTGCTGGGCAATGGGTAAGGAAAAACTCAATCCTTTCAGAATGCAGAGCTCCTACCGAAAGTAGAACAGAAGGTGTACAGAGAGAAATAACCCCATTGGACAAGGGACTCCCATCTAAACCATGCATGGTGATACACCTACCCAAGGCTAACTGAGGAATACCTAAGGCCTTGGCCCATGTTAAATCCATAAAGTTCCCTGCAGCTCCACTGTCCACAAAAGCCGAGACCGAGGAACAGAGGCTGCCAAAGGAAACTTTAGCTGGAACCAACAATGAATTACTTGAGGAGATAAGCTGTAGACCAAAGTGAACCCCCTCACAACTCACTTGGTCGAGGCGTTTCCCGACTTGTTCGGACAACTACGGGCAAAATGTCCCTTACCCCCACAGTATAAACAAAGACCAGAATTTTGCCTTCTGGTTCTTTCTTCAGGAGACAGTTTGGAGAGGCCTATCTGCATGGGCTCCTCTATGTCCACAGGAATGGAAAAAACACAAGGAGTAGACCCGACAGATGCTCCTTTTTCAGCCTTCCGCTCTCTGAGACGACGATCAATCTTAATAGAGAGTTCCATGAGTTTATCGAGAGTCTCAGGAGCGGGATACTGAAGGAGACTGTCTTTTATAGACTCGGATAAGCCGAGGCGAAACTGACTGCGCAAGGCTGGGTCATTCCATCCACAGTCGTTCGACCAACGGCGAAACTCTGTACAATAAATCTCTGCGGGATTCCTACCCTGTCTGAGAGCACGCAACTGACTCTCAGCGGATGCCTCTCTATCAGGGTCGTCATACAATAGCCCTAAAGACCCTAGAAAGGCGTCTACAGACAATAAGGCCGGATCGTCTGTCTTTAAACCAAAAGCCCAGGTCTGAGGATCCCCCTGTAGCAAAGAAATAATAATTCCTACCCGCTGAGATTCCGTGCCTGAGGAGACTGGTCTTAAACGAAAATACAGTTTACAAGACTCTTTAAAATTAAAAAACTGCTTTCTATCCCCAGAAAAACGGTCAGGCAGATGCATTTTTGGTTCAGGAATGACCCTCGGGGAAGTCCGTAACAGATCTTCCTGTGACCTCACCCGAAGAGACAGATCCTGAACCATCTGAGTAAGCTCTTGAATCTGGCTAACTAAAAGCTGGCCAGGATTTGGCCCAACACCGGTGGGATTCATGAGGCTGACAAATCTCCCAACTGAATAAGGGAAAAAATTAACTCCTGTTAATTTTAATTTTTAGTCTGGCCGGTGTTAATGTTATGATTCCCGTACTCCAGACCAGATGAGATCTTATGGCAGAGGTCTGAGTACTGGAAAGATATGCTGGTTACGGGAGCAGGAAAGCCTAGTAACCCCTGGCGCCCTAACTCCGTTGTCTCGCCCGTGTTATCAGAAATCCCCTGCGAGACTATGGTTGCTTGAGCCCATGGCAGCCGCGTTCGAAGGGCGGATTATGTCTGCCCAACCCCGATGCCCCCTCAGGTCTTAATGGGAGACAAAGGGAAATCCGAGACAGGGTGATAACAAGGGGCCCTCTGACTAAGCAACCAGGCCAGGGGTTACAAGCTATCTAACTTAACCAAAAGTATGTGCGGACAAACCGCCAGGGAAAAGGACAACAAAAGATCCACTGATCCGTTACTCCTATCCAGCACCGCTGGATACCAGAGTGGACTTGTGGGAGCGGAATCCTCCGCAAAAGCTCCGGAACACAATAAAACTAAATAATAAATAGTAAGCGGTCAAGCCGCAACACACGGCTACGCCGCGACTCACAAACACCACAGGATGTTAAAGGTGCTCGGTAGGACTCCAGGAATAGATGACAAATTCCGAGTACTGGATCACTGAGGACAGGAACAACCGGATAGAGCAGGACTGGAAACTCTCTGTAACTGACACAGCAAACAGGAAGCTAACACCGGCGTCTGTGAGAAGTCCTGAGAGTGCTTTTATTTGAAAACCCCCCAATCAGGATCCAGACAGGGTAATGATTATCATGCCGTGCAGCTGCATGCTGCACGGCCAGGAACAATTAGAACTGATTGATTAGACCCAGCAACGGGGAACGCGGTCCGACAGTGGCGTCCCCGTTGCTATGGTCTGAGCGGCTCCGTGCGCCCGGCGTCTAGCGTTGCTAGGGAGCCGGCGGCTGTCTGCCTGCGGCGTCCCTAGTTGCTAGGCGCCGGGCCGCACTGACGGGCGGACCCTCGGCGCCTAACAGCGACTGCCTCCACTTGGACCTGACGGAAGGTCATTGTCTTATCGCTGGCGATTTTATCCAACAGAATCTGTCGGATGGGAATACTCCGGAGGCCCAACGCAAACTGGTCCCTCAGCATCAGGCTGGGGTTGACCAAGGACCCCAGACCTTCCGGATCACGCCGTGTAATTTCGCTCAGCATGTCCTGTAGCGCGTTAGCAAATTGGGGTATGGATTCGTCCTCCCTCTGAAACCGATTGAACAGTTGCTGACGCAAGGTTCCTGCCGACGCAGTGTTCCCATAGGTACCCTCGAGGACCGAGAGTACCTCGTCCAACATCTTACGCTCCTCTTCCGGAACAAGGATCACTGATCGCCAGGCATCTCCATCCAGCGTATTCAAGGCCAAGTGTAGCTGCATTTCTGAAGGCACCCCATACAGCTGGATGATCCCCTCCAGTCTTTTCTTCCAGTCTGCCAACGGCATGTTCTGACCATCATACCGAGGGGTATGTGTCAAGGCCGGTCCAAAATTGAATTTCCTCTCTACTCCCGGAGGGGCGTTGTTTCCCGCTCCCGGAGGAGCGACGTCCTCTGCGTTCGATATCCTGCCGACTACGCCAAATGTGAGAGGGCAACGTCGGGGCGTATAGGGCCTGCTGCCGTGCAGGTGTAGGCGTACCACTTACCGGACGCCGCACGCTCTCACTCGCAGGTGCCGGAACCCTCGACAGTCCTGGAAACGCTTCTGGACGACCCGGGCACCAAAAACCTAAGAGGAAGAAGACCGTTGAATACCGTTCCCCAAACCGTGGACCGCAACACCCTATGTGGCTGAGGGGAATAGCTCCTTCGGGCTAGGTGGGGGTCATCACAGGCATCCGCGTCAGAGCCCGAATTTCACCTATCGGCACTTTCGCACCAGGTGGAAATTCCGCCTTGCACAGCCGTGCAAGGCTCACCGTTGCCCTGAAGGAAGGGAGATAGAAAGAAACACACACAAACACTCAGACCGTGGTTACTCACCGTCTTACACTCCGGTACTCCGATCTTCTCCAGTACAGGTCCCTGTAAGGAGGCAAAAAAGGAAAACAGCCGTGCAGGGCCTAACTCTGACCTAGTGTCACACCCTATACTAACTACAACGGCAGAGCCCTCAAACTAGCTCTGTGGGTGTGGTGCAACACAACTATGCACAAACCTTATAACAGCAATTTGCCCTGCACGGTAACAACACACATCGGAATACAACATAACACGGTGCTGTCCCTTGAAATACCTACCCGCCGAATAAAGGGGGTGAGCACCTCACGGCCTACCCACCTCCTGTGCCTTCCCTTGTACGGGCCTCAGGCCTACCTACCTAAATACCTCAGAGTGGTCTGGACCTGGTGCCCAGTGCCACCTTATTCACCTCGGGGACTTATCCCCTGGGCCTAGTGCCCCCTATCTGCACCCAGGCCGAAGGCCTGACTTCACCCACGATCCTAGTGCCCGCCTAACGTACCAGTTGGGTGACCTGGGCCTAGTACCCAGGGTCACCTTGATGTACCTCTGATGGCAACACACACTGGGCCTAATGCCCCCTAACGATCCCACAGGCCTATTGCCTGATTGTACCCCCCGGGCCTAGTGCCCGCCTACGGTGTAGCAGGGGGTGATTCGGGCCTAACGCCCGAACCCCCGGGTGATAGTGGTCGGGTCTGGGCCTGCGGGCCACGGGCCGAGTGGAACCCCGACTGCGCGTGGCTTCGGCCCAGACACACCGACTTACTTGCGCCCACGGGCCGGGAGGGCCCGACTAAATACCCACAGCCCGGGAGGGCCTGAATGTGCCCACGGGCCTAGTGCCCGAACACCTGGTGGTCTAGGGAGGAGAGTTTATAGGATGGTGGTGCAGGCCCAAGGCCTCTTACCAGTACCGGTGGGAGAGGCTGTGGAGGGGAGCTTCGTTAGCTCTTTTGCTTCCCGCTCTGCACAGCACTCTCCGCCGATATCCCGTTGCTGCTGGGCCGCCACCTCCGTCCCGTCTTCTGGCGCTGTCTTCTGCCTCTTCCGGCGCCGCCTCCATCGCCGCCACTGGCCCCCTGGCGTCGTCGTCGGGAGCTCTTCTTCGCTCCGTCTCCGGCTCACTACTGAGCTCCGCCGCCGCCCAGCGCCTGATATAAGGCGCCGGGAGGAGGCGGGGCCATGACACGGCGGACTCCCATTGGTCCGCCGCGGCGACTCCTCATTGGGCGCTGGGCCGCGAGCAGCGATTGGCTCACGTCCGGCGCCCTTTTCAAATCCGGAGCCGCTGATTGGAGGAACTTGGATCCTTTCGGATCCTCGTTCCTCCGGACTCCGGCGCGCTGCCGCCCGCCGCCTCACATGTCCATAAATTCTACATCTCTTTCCTGCAATTTTCGGTCTCACCTTTTAACCGTCACAAACTCCTGACCTGTATAAAACCCCGGCCTAAGCACAAACTTGAGAGAACTTTGCAAACCGTAAACAATTAGCTAAGTGTGTGATACCATAAATAGTATCAATATCCTAAACATGCCCAATGCATCCGAACACTGTAAGCACGCACACAGAAGAGCCAAAGTCCGGAGGCTTTCTAGAGCCTCACAGGGTTGTAAGTTCATACTAGATTTGTGTCATCCCTGTATTCACTTCCATTACCCCAACACATAGTTGCCTACCCTCCCTCATTTTGCAGGAGACTCCCTGAAATAACAGCAATCTCCCTCACTCCCTGAAAAGTCCAGCAATCTCCCTGATTGCACCTTACCCCATTATGCAGCTATTACATTCTTGGGGGGAAAAATAAATCAGAGATACATATATTAAAATGGGATCATTAGTGCCATTTCCCTGCATTGGTTATAAGGCACAGCGGGGTAGATGTATTAACCTGGAGAAGGCATAAGGAAGTGATAAACCAGTGATAAAGCAGTGTTAAGTGCAAGGTGATAAGGCACCAGCCAATCAGCTCCTAACTGTTAATTTACATATGGGAGCTGATTGGCTGGTGTGTTTATCACCTTGCATTTATCACTGGTTTATCACTTCCTTATGCCTTCTCCAGGTTAATATATCTGCCCCAATGATCCCTATTACCACTTACAGTATATGGAACCTCTTGTAAAACACAATACACAAACAAATCCTGCAAAATATCAGTGTCTTTTCTTCAACAAGTAGATCTTACTAACTTTGGGACTCATTTACATTTGGATGTAAGTCATTTTCATGACACGCCTCTGTAATGTAGCAGTACGTGCCGGTGCTGGTAGGTATTACTTTCACAATCTCCCTGAAATGCTTTTTCAAAAGTAGGCACGTATGATTTAAGATGGGATGTTGCCTATAGCAACCAATCAGATTCTACTTCTCATTTATCTAGCACCTTCTAGAAGATAATACCTGGAATCTGATTGGTTGCTATGGGCAACATCCCATTTTAGTAAATTTACCCCACTGACTGTCTGGTATGTTAGTGTCAGGAATCTGCATTTCCCATCGCATCACTGCTGTGGAACTACAGGTTCCAGCAGTTCAGTTCTATTCCAGTTCTCGTTTTCAGTCCTCTGCAGCCTGGAGTACATAGTGCTTCAACTAACTCACAGCTGATCTGGACACCCAATCCAGCTAGTATCTCCGCCTGCAGTTTGTGTCCAATCACTGCTGGGCAGGAGGTATAACTTCCAGTTTGTGGCTCTCTCACATCGCCTTGGACAACAAGTCACAATCTGTGAACAGGCGGCTCCTGTTTGCAGTCCTCTGTCTTCAGAGATCCTTGTGTATTAGACCTGTGGAACAACAGGTCCCAGCTGTTCCAGTTACGTTCCAGTTTCCAGCAGTTCCGGTGTTCCTGTGGAACTACAAGTTCCAGCAACCACTCCAACTCTCCTGCACGTCACATTCTATGAACAGGCGTCTCCTGTTTGCAGTCCTCTGTCTACAGAGATATCCTTGTGTATTGGACCTGTGGAACTACAGGTCCCAGCTGTTCCGTTCCAGTTTCCAGCTGTTCCTGTGGAACTACAAGTTCCAGCAACCCCTCCAGCTCTCCTGCGACATTCAGTGTGCAAGTTCCTGTGTTCCAGTCTCCAGTTCCTCCGTGTTCCTGGTTACCTGCTTGTTACTCCGTGTTCCTGGTAATCCTCTTACAGCTCCGTGGAACTACAAGCCTCAGCAACACCTGCTTCTGTTTACAGGCTCCACACTAATCACCAACACAGTGTGCTTCAGCCTAGCAGTAGAGACTCTCTCCAGGTGCATTCCATCACCTCACCTGTGATGCAGCTTGCTTGCTGCTTGTGCCTCATCACCTGCACTGTGAACTTTGCTAGTCTCCTGCTTCTGCTACCAGGTTTGCTGTATGTTACCATCTCTGCTGGCTCCATGTTTTAAACTGCTCTGGTTCCCATACCAGATTATCAATCATCAGTTATCATTCAACAGTTATCATTCATCCATCGTCATATTTCTGTTGCCATAGACTCTCAGCTTTCACGCTGCACCATTTACATTGCATTCCTTATTGTTTATTTCTGCTGCCTTTGTGAACTTTCTGTTGAATAAAACATCATTGCGCCCATGCGCAGAACCTTAATCCAGCCTCCTCACTTTTTCCCTCCTACCTCCACTGATCCACTAGCGCCCCCTCCGGGGACACAAACCAGACCGAACCTGACAGTTAGGTCGACATATATGATGGGGACGTGCATCAGTGGGACATGCTTACCATGTTGACAACGTCCAAGTTGGCATTCATCATGGCTACACGGATGACATGTCGACATGTTAGAAAGTCGACCTAAATAACTTGGTGGCCCAGTGGTCATTTATCTGGTCTCGGTGGCTGCATTGGCTCCAGCATCGTCTTCTGAGCCTCCAGGTCAATATACAAACAAGTGTTGAAAGAAAGATATCAAATGAAGTAATGTATATGCACAAACATACAGCACATACAAACGCCCAGTGGTGTCACTAGAAGGGTGCGGGCTGCTACCCGGTGTCACCCTCTGAGGGGGTGAGACCAAATGCCAGCCGGGTGCTGCCCTGTAACATTACGTGCATCACTCGGCTCCTGTAACACTGTAGGAGCCGGCAGTGCAGCCAGTCAGTCTCCGCAGGCAGCCGAGTATCTCTCTGACCCCGGAGTGAAAATAGGGGTCGCGTCACGAAGCCATGCCCTTTCCCATGAGGCCACATCCCCTTTTTGCCGGCGCATGACTTTGGTGCGCGCTGGGGGTACTTACATTGCACCAGGTGTCACGGGACATAGGGATAATGTCACGGGACATGACAGATAATGCCATGGTAGGGAAGTTAACTCATGACCCCAGCACTGAGAGGCAGCAATACTAACTACTGTGCCACTGTGATATACATGTTTGACAGAGGTCCCCCCCCCCCACACACACACACACAAATAGGTGTTCCCCTTAGTAGGTGTAGTATTTGTTGATCAATTTAAATACAAATAAAATCTGCACATCACTGCAGAAAAGAACAAAGAGCCCAGGAATGGGGGCTACTCTGACCAGAGGCGTAACTAGGGGTTTTGGAGCCCAGGGCAAGATCAAAAATGGCGCCCCCCCCCCCCAAATACATAAATAAATAATAATAAATAAAATACAAAAGGAAAGTATGTGCGCACGCTAATGGCGATGTGCCAACATGACACACCAGCTGTTACAGGTCATACTGGGAACATTCTTTTCAATTCCACATGCACCTTAACATCATCATCTCCTACACAAATAGGTGTCACTGTGTATAAAGTGGTCGAAGTTTAATTTTTGAAGGGGGATATGAAAAAGTGGAGGTATGCATTATGCGCGCGCCGAAGGCGCGCGCGCTCCCTGGAAAAGGGGGCGTGGCCACTCAGGAGGGGGCGTGTCCTTCAGTGTAGTAGGACCCATTATACTATCTAGTACTGGTGCCCCTTTCATATTATAACACACGGTAGGAGCCGAAATTCACATTATAGAGAGAGGGGATTCAACCCTCTTAATTAACACGGCCTGTGGGGCACTGTGGTGAGGGGAGCCTACCCCCTTAATCGACTAATTGCAGAGTTTAGCAGTGGAAGGGTTGCAGCGGTTTCTCACCCCAAGCTGCGGCGCTTCTGCCACCTCCGACACTCCACATCTTTGGCGCCACCCGGGATGCAGAGCACCGCACCGCACCGGGGATGCACCCTTTTCAGTGTGGTCTGCTGCGCTCCAAAGGGGAATATTCTCTCCTGCTGCAGGATTCCGATCTGCGCCATCCTCCCCGCTGTTCCGTGCCGTCTTCTTTAAGCCAGCCAGGGTCTTCTGCCGGTGCTCCCATTGCTGGTCAGTCTCCTCCCTTGCTGCAGTGTCCCGGTCCACCGAAGGTTGGATGTCCTTCCCCAGTCCTGCGTCTGGCTGGACTCCTCTTCTGCGGCATCTTCTCCACTCAGCGCGGACGGCTCTGGTCGCTACGGTGACAGGTGCAGGCGTGAATCCTCCAGGGCCTACTTCCTACGTGCTGCTGCTGTCTGCTAATTAAAAAATAAGTAAGTTACGCCTCTGGTCGTCTCTCACTCAGCACACCATCACCTCCCCCTGCGTCGTCACTCAGCACACCATCACCTCCCCCTGCGTCGTCACTCAGCACACCATCACCTCCCCTGCGTCGTCACTCAGCACACCATAACCTACCTCTGCGTCGTCACTCAGCACACCATCACCTCCCCCTGCGTCGTCACTCAGCACACCATCACCTCCCCCTGCGTCATCACTCAGCACACCATCACCTCCCCTGCGTCGTCACTCAGCACACTATAACCTACCTCTGCGACGTCACTCAGCACACCATAACCTACCTCTGCGTCGTCACTCAGCACACCATCACCTCCCCCTGCGTCGTCACTCAGCACACCATCACCTCCCCTGCGTCGTCACTCAGCACACCATAACCTACCTCTGCGTCGTCACTCAGCACACGATCACTTCCCCCTGCGTCGTCACTCAGCACACCATCACCTCCCCCTGCGTCGTCACTCAGCACACCATCACCTCCCCCTGCGTCGTCACTCAGAACACCATCACCTCCCCCTGCGTCGTCACTCAGCACACCATCACCTCCTCCTGCGTCGTCACTCAGCACACCATCACCTCCCCCTGCGTCGTCACTCAGCACACCATCACCTCCCCTGCGTCGTCACTCACTCAGCACACCATCACCTCAACCTGCGTCGTCACTCAGCACACCATCAGTTGGGAAATCCTAGGGTTAGTAACTAGGGTTAGTTTGTGGGTGGCCAGTCTGTGTCTGTGTGTGTGTGTGTGTGTGTGTGTGTGTGTGTGTGTGTGTAATCTACAGATTACACACACACAGACTGGCCACCCCCCAAACCCCACACACACCCACTCAGACTACACACACATTCTCATACTTTCGCCTCCCTCCCCCCCACACACAGGACTACAATATTCACTTACACTCCCACTGTCCCACACACACACACACTTAACCCACACACACACTGTACCACCCCCCCTCCCCTCCCGACAATAAACTACTGCTGCCGCCGCCTGCCTACTCACCTGTTGCCTCCGCAGACCCGCGCACGCGCGCCTCCACGATTAGACACTGCTTGGGGGGAGGGGGGGGAGGGGAGTAGGGGGAGGCTCCGTCCTAGCTGCTGCTGCCTGTGTGGCAGTCACAGCAGCCGGGTCTGGGGAGCCAGGGAGAGCCCGCCGGCGGAAACCATGTCGCATGGGGCGAGCGGAGCGGGCCGTGCAGGTGGCGGTGGCGCCCCCCTCTGCTGGGGCTGCCACAGTGCCCAGTGCACGTGCCCTGCTCGCCCCATGCTAGTTACGTCTCTGGTGGGGGAGGGGAAAGTATGAGAATGTGTGTGTAGTCTGAGTGGGTGTATGTGGAGTTTGGGGGTGGCCAGTCTGTGTGTGTGTGTGTGTAATCTACAGATTACACACACACACACAGACTGGCCACCCCCCAAACCCCACACACACCCACTCAGACTACACACACATTCTCATACTTTCCCCCCCACACACAGGACTACAATATTCACTTACACTCACACTGTCCCACACACACTTAACCCACACACACACTGTACCACCACCCCCCCTGCCAATAAATTACTACTGTTGCCGCCGCCGCCTGCCTGCTCACCTGCCGCCTCCGATGCCCTACGCGGGCGCACCTCCGAGGTCGCGCACGCGCGTACGCGCGCACCTCCGAGGTCGCGTACGCGCGCACCTCCGAGGTCGCGTACGCGCGCACCTCCGAGGTCGCGCACGCGCGCCTCAACAATTAGACACTGCTTGGGGGGGGAGTAGGGGGAGGCTCCGTCCTAGCTGCTGCTGCCTGTACAGTGTGACAGGCACAGCAGCCGGAGCTAGGGAGCCAGGGAGAGACCGCCGGCGGAAACCATGTCGCATGGGGCGAGCGGAGCGGGCCGTGCAGGTGGCGGTGGCGCCCCCCTCTGCTGGGTCTGCCACGGCGCCCAGGGCACGAGCCCTGCTCGCCCCATGCTAGTTACGCCTCTGACTCTGACATACCAGCCACGTTCAGCATGCTGGGTGGCCTTTGTCCTGCGATGGGCGGCACACAGCATGCAAAAGAAAGGATTGCAGACTCTGCCATCCAACCTAAAAATTAGCAAAAACTGCTACAGATGGGTCCTCCGTTATCTTGGCTGTTTCTGCGCCTAGACGGAGGTTTAGTCACGCCTAGGCGATACCTTAGGTTGCTGAGTTTAATCACGGACAGGCGCGTTGAGGCACGATTACATACTCAGCATGCAGTTGTACTTATAAACTAACATGCTCTGGGCCGCCCAGCACAGGACAAGACCCCATCGCAGATTCGGAAAATAGAGGTTGATACCTGCCTGCGCAGCCTGGCTGAATATTAAGATGCACCGCCCCCATGTTTCTAATCGCAACAAACGTCATCGGATCACCCTGAAAATGGCATTGACATGCCTCCAATTCCCGCTCCACTCCCCCCCAACGCCGCGTTGCTGCCCCCAAACGCCCGCTGACTGTAAATCATATTGTGATTGCATCATTCCGCATAATGAAAGTTTGAGCATGTGTGACGCATTCACTGCACATGCGCAGATGCCTGAAAATCAGCCATTTGCAATTTTAGTAAAGTTACGATCAGGTCTGAATATTCCCCTTAATCCCGAAAAAAGTAATCAAGCAAACATTTTTGCCAGATTGGTGTAAAACGTCTGTCCCAGCATGGCTGCAGGCAAGGGGGTCTGAGGCACAGCGCTCTCCCTGGCCTGCGGTCTGCCCGGGGCACAGCTTTCCAGACGCAGCATGGTGCATGGGGGACTGCTCAACTGAGTGACCCGGGGATCAGGAACCAGCGCCAGTCCACTGACCTCGTCACACACCTCACCCGCAGCAGCCGGCCACCGTACTCCACCCTGTGCAGGGACAGCACTACCCAGGTCCTCAGTCCAACACCCTGATAAGGTCTGGGGCGCAGCAGCTGAGGACATTACATGGTTCAAGCCTTGGACCAGAGGTATGGACAACCCCGCACCTCCCCCTCCCCCACCCGCAGGCACCCCACCCTCCCCCACCTACAGGCATCCCCTCCCCCACTCGCAGGCATTCCCGCACCCACCCCTCCCCCACCCGCAGGCACCCCCACACCTGCCCCTCCCCCACCCGCAGGCAATACTCTCCACCTGGACTTCCCACTTAATATATGATTTGCGTCACCTGTGTTGAACTATTTAATTAATAAGAAAGGAATTCAACACAGGTGATGGCAATCATACATTACCAGGAAAGTCCAGGAACAGAGCATTTTCTCCCTCATGGAGAGGGTCAGGTAGGCAAGTATGCCCCATCCTCCCCCACCCACATGCATCCCCTCACCCACCCCTCCCCCACCCGCAGGCACCCTCGGCACTCCCGCACCTGCCCCTCCCCCACCCGCAGGCAATGCTCTCCACCTGGACTTCCCACTTAATATATGATTTGCGTCACCTGTGTTGAACTATTTAATTAATAAGAAAGGTACTTCAACACAGGTGATTGCAATCATAAATTAAGAAGGAAGTCCAGGTAGTGTTTATAGCTCAACCTAATTGAAAGACAACTATTTTATAAACTTTTCTTGTAGTGGAATAAAGACAACTTAACCTTAAAATACACATGGAAAAATAAAATCATTTATTTGGTCACATGTAAGAATAGCAGCAGCCTCTGTACTACTTACACACTGGGACAGGACTCAGGAGGACTCTGTATGTGTCTCTATCTCTAAACGCAAATGGTTTAGTTGCATAATAGTTTACACAGGACTGAGACACCCAGGCAGGGAGGAGGAGAAGCTTGGATCCCTGTGTCACTTACAGCTCTCTCCAACCTCCTATCTCTTCTCTGGTCAGAAAGCTCCGTCGGTAGCTAATGAAACATGATATTTCTGTGTCTCTGCCTGCACTGCATACTGTCCTGCTCGCATTCTGGCTGCTGGTTCTGCCGTTGCTTTAGAGCGAAAGCTAGTAATGCCAGTGTGACCTGGCCGGGGGGGAGGGGGAGCCCCTGATAAAAGGGGGCTTGGGTACAGTATGCCCTGCATCCCCCCCCTTAATATGGCTATGGAGTACGGTGAATCTTTCCACAACTGAGCGAACTTCTGAAGCCTCCTGTGCATTCTACTCTTGCGTTGGAAATTAAAGTGACCCTAAACGTGAAGCGTAAGGAGGTCTAGTATTGTAGATGATGTGTCTTACACCTAAATCCTTATCAAGCCTGCACATTTTTGTGCATTATATATATTTATCAGAAAATGCAAACTACCAAAATACATCAAAGTTTGCCTTATCATTTTTAAGCGATTTTCTTAGGAAAATATATTTGCGTAATCCTAATTTTGCTACTTTGGAAAACGTAAATGAATACCAAACCTGTAATAAGAAATTAGATTCAGCTATAAAAATACAATACACACAGTTCCACTTTCTTGCAATTTTAATAGAAAATAAAAAAAAGTTAATTTATATTAAATCCTAACATTTGCCTTGTGTGGACTTGATGTGGGAATGTGACCAGGCCAAAATAGGTTCAGAGCAGGGGTAAGAAAGCCTCAGCAGCGAAAGAGTTAAACACAATAAATCATTTGCCTGGGCTTTCTAATTAGTTTTTACAAATCAGATTTCAGCAATTCATCCGGCAGGTTATATGTGTTCTTACTTACATTATAGAGATCACTGTAACGTGTCACAGTCATTGAGATGCAGCAAAAGCAGGAAAATGGAAACTACTCTCATCCCATAAAGGTCCAATGGGAATTTACTTACCATTATGATATTTAGTGTCACATCTGTCTGCGTACATATATGTACAAGTCACATGCATACAAGGAAGAGGCCATGTGGTATTCAGCTGGACACTTCCATTAAGCACCCATTATAGCACTGACTTACCTACCACTGAAGAAGCCCCAGGATCCAGAGATACTGGACCACTTAGGGTCCCAGAACAATTTTCTAACAACGCTCAGGGGTCCCAAAACAATGTCATAACGGCACTCGGGGGTCTTCAGGACTCAAGTTAATAAAACATAAGGTTGGAGAAGCCCAGGTTTAGCTTATGCACCAGAAACATGATCTCTACGAACCTTTCCCATCTCGGCTTCATGTGGACTTAAATAAACATTGGAAGCACCAAATCCTTTTCTTAGGCTTCGGCTAACTACGGAGCCCCTTTTACCAAAGATTATGAGGAATGCCTCAAAAAAATGTACAGTATACTTTATTTTCCATAATAATAATTATAATAACAAGCAAGGGAAGCTAAATTATGTTGTTTTAAGTTAGAATTTTTAACACTAAAATTGTGGGGAAATCAGGAAGAGATGACACCGTGCGAATCTTCCACAAAAATAACCATTTGCCTTAATCTAGAAGTGAGCCCCAGATTTGATGCATCATAGATCCGACCTTTGGTCTATTGTTCCAGTTTCTTTGCTTCATAAAAGACCTGCAAGATGTTCTCCTGACTCCCTCTTATCCTGACTCCCTCTTATCCTGACTCCCTCTTATCCTGACTCCCTCTTATCCTCTTTAGGAGACTGGGAGAAATAAGTGCCTGAAGTCCAGCTCCCTGCAGGGGCTGTTCTTGTACAATAAATCAAATGTACTCATGTATAAGAAGATATGGTTAGTAATGTAAGTATCTCTGCAAAGCAAATGCAGAAAACAGTTAGCAGACATTAGCAAACACGTATCATTAAGATATTACAAGTTCTCCCTGAGACGTCTCACACCAGCAATGATTGGTCAGAAGTGTTCTAGACTACCGGCAGCTGTGAAATCCACCAATTCAACCAATAGGAAACCCTCACTGTACGCATGATCCCCAAAGTCCATCCTCAGTGTCAGATGATCCATAAGGTGACTGATGTTGGAGATCTATTGCCAGTGAGGGACTGCAGCGGTCACACAGAACAGTCCAGGAGTTTTACCATAGAGTGATACAAAGGTCCCACATTCCCGGAAAAAAACAGAGTTTATTATGCATTTATGCTGGAGTTGTCTGGTGCTTGTAACGTAGCTATGTGTATCCAGGATATAAGGAAATTACACATATTGAGCAATGAAGAAAAAAAACACTTCCTATTTTGTCCATTTCTGCAAATAAAATTATATTTTTGAGGCAAAGCATAAGTGCAACTTTACCCTGACTGAATGTAATGCAAGTGATGTGTTTCGTCAGATTACTCGAGGTCGGACAATCATGTCACGTAAGGTTGACCTCAGGTCCTGAATGAGATTCAAGGCACTGCAGTAGATGGGTTATTACAATCCATCTGTTAGTATTCACAGAAGATGACGTGAAGGGATGCAACGTCCACCTGGATCAGTCTGTAGGGTACAAGATGGGGGAGACGGGTGAGGAAGGAATGCTTGTTTTAAATGTCATCAACTTCAAGACAAACTTTAAGCCAAGCCAGTAAAGTAACAGGGCAGAAATGCCACTAATGGATGGGAACTCCTAGGGATTGGGGCAATGTTTGTACAAATTGTATAACATTTATTTGCAGAGGAGAATAAATACTGTATAGTGACCTTCTTTCTTCTATTCATTTATATACTGCTTACTGTATCCCATTGCAAAGGATGTTATTGCTTTATAAATATAGACGAATGATGATGATGATGATGATGATGATGATGATGACACAACAAAAGACGTACCCCCTTCCCTAGCATTATTCTCTACATCAGTGACTGCAGCATTGGTAGATAAAAGCCTCCCCCCGGAATGACATTGCTACCTGTCACATCACACAGTAACATGATAGCAGCCCCCATCGCTGTAATTACACAAATGACTATAATCTTCTGCAAATGAAGCACAGGAAGCACCTAGCTTACCAGCGTTCTGCAGCTTCCAAGCCAAATAGAGGAACACGAAACCCAGGAGGAGGAAGACGATGCCGAGAGCCAAGGCCAAACCACACAGGGCGTTCATCCACAGATCAGAGGGGACGGGGTAGTCTGGAACTAAAAGGAATTAGTGGTGATTTATCTCTGTGTATCTGGGAGCATGCTCTAGATATACACATAAAGGTGGCAGAGGTTCTAGGGTATTTGAGAGGATGAACGTAAATTTTCTACAACTGTCAAAACAGAAAAATAACACAGAGAATACCATATACTACGCACCCTTCATGGCGCTACATACTGTATATCCGTGGCCCCTCTTTATCCAGAGCTAGGCAGCTTAGCACTTCCCTTTAGTGGCTGATCACAAGAGTCTTTGTACTGCTGTGGCTCAGCTAGTCCGTGTGGTCACTCTCCCAGATCCTCTGAGGAACATGTAGCTCCTGTCTGGTGAAGAACCTATCTCCTGGGACAAACTTCTATCATCTACTGCTACTCATGGAGGACACCATAGCTAAGCACTGAGCCTCCTCACAAGCTTCTTGCTGAGCTGTCTGAGCTTTCTATTGAGCTGTTGCCTGACCAGGCTCTTTGAACACCTTCATAACCATCCTGACTCTTTCCCTGTTTGAAGGTCTCATCTTCCATGTACCTTTGTCTATTTTCTGTAAGGGGGACCTTAGGAAATTTGCACCTGGGTTACACCAGAAAAGAACAGTAGTATATGCGCCTGGGTTACACCAGGAGAGAACAGTAGTATATGTGCCTGTGTTACACCAAGAGAAAACAGTAGTATATGTGCCTGGGTTACACCAGGAAAGAACAGTAGTATATGCGCCTGGGTTACACCAGGAGAGAGCAGTAGTATATGTGCCTGTGTTACACCAGGAGAGAGCAGTAGTATATGTGCCTGGATTACACCAGGAGAGAGCAGTAGTATATGCCCCTGGATTACACCAGGAGAGAACAGTAGTATATGCGCCTGGGTTACACCAGGAGAGAGCAGTAGTATATGTGCCTGGGTTACACCAGGAGAGAGCAGTAGTATATGTGCCTGGATTACACCAGGAGAGAGCAGTAGTATATGCGCCTGGATTACACCAGGAGAGAACAGTAGTATATGTGCCTGGGTTACACCAGGAGAGAGCAGTAGTATATGTGCCTGGATTACACCAGGAGAGAGCAGTAGTATATGCGCCTGGGTTACATTGGGAGAGAACAGTAGTATATGCGCCTAAATTACACCAGGAAAGAACAGTAGTATATGTGCCTGGGTTACACCAGGAGAGAACAGTAGTATATGTGCCTGGATTACACCAGGAGAGAGCAGTAGTATATGTGCCTGGGTTACACCAGGAGAGAACAGTAGTATATGTGCCTGGGTTACACCAGGAGAGAGCAGTAGTATATGTGCCTGGGTTACACCAGGAGAGAACAGTAGTATATGTGCCTGGATTACACCAGGAGAGAGCAGTAGTATATGCGCCTGGATTACACCAGGAGAGAACAGTAGTATATGCGCCTAAATTACACCAGGAAAGAACAGTAGTATATGTGCCTGGGTTACACCAGGAGAAAACAGTAGTATATACGCCTGGGTTACACCAGGAGAGAGCAGTAGTATATGCGCCTGGATTACACCAGGAGAGAACAGTAGTATATGCACCTAAATTACACCAGGAGAGAACAGTAGTATATGTGCCTGGGTTACACCGGGAGAGAGCAGTACTATATGCACCTGTGTTACGCCAGGACAGAACAGTAGTATATAGTATATGTGCCTGGGTTACACCAGGAGAGAACAGTAGTATATGCGCCTGGGTTACACCAGGAGAGAAGAGTAGTATATATGCCTGGGTTACACCAGGAGAGAACAGTACTATATGCGCCTGTATTACGCCAGGAGAGAACAGTAGTATATGTGCCTGAGTTACACCAGGAGAGAGCAGTAGTATAGGTGCCTGGGTTACACCGGAAGAGAACAGTAGTACAGTATATGCGCCTGGTTTACACAAGGAGAGAGCAGTAGTATATGTGCCTGGGTTACACCGGGAGAGAACAGTGGTATATGTGCCTGGGTTACACCGGAAGAGAACAGTAGTATATGCGCCAGGTTTACACAAGGAGAGAGCAGTAGTATATGTGCCTGGGTTACACCAGGAGAGAACAGTAGTATATGTGCCTGGGATACACCAGGAGAGAACAGTAGTATATGTGCCTGGGTTACACCAGGAGAGAACAGTAGTATATGTGCCTGGGTTACACCAGGAGAGATCAGTAGTATATGTGCCTGGGATACACCAGGAGAGAACAGTAGTATATGTGTCTGGGTTACACCAGGAGAGAACAGTAGTATATGTGCCTGGGTTACACCAGGAGAGAGCAGTAGTATATGTGCCTGGGTTACACCGGTAGAGAACAGTAGTATATGTGCCTGGGTTACACCAGGAGAGATCAGTAGTATATGTGCCTGGGATACACCAGGAGAGAACAGTAGTATATGTGTCTGGGTTACACCAGGAGAGAACAGTAGTATATGTGCCTGGGTTACACCAGGAGAGAACAGTAGTATATGTGCCTGGGTTACACCAGGAGAGAGCAGTAGTATATGTGGCTGTGTTACACCAGGAGAGAGCAGTAGTATATGTGTCTGGGTTACACCAGGAGAGAACAGTAGTATTTGTGCCTGGGTTACACCAGGAGAGAACAGTAGTATATGTGCCTGTGTTACACCAGGAGAGAGCAGTAGTATATGTGCCTGTGTTACACCAGGAGAGAGCAGTAGTATATGTGCCTGTGTTACACTAGCATTATGAACCAATATGCCGGAGACTGCACCTATGAGTTGATTAGAACAAATACCCCCCTGTGCCTCATGCCTCTGTGATGTTACTACTTCCCAGTAACGGACTAAATATTTGTACAGCTCACAACATGGCTGCTTCCACAGTAATATACTACCACATGGGAGGACAGAGATAAAGCAATGGGCGGTAGAGTAGCGTTGGATAGGAGAACGTGTCCCAGTTCCTTCTCTATGGAACAGTGCGGTACTTACCCCAGTATGACACGAGCGTTCTGTTGTCGCCTGACACTTGTACGTCGCAGGAGAAGACATCGTTATAGTGGGGAGTGACATTGAGGTATGAGAACGCCTGGAAGGTCTGGTCCCCCAAAGCAAAGTATCCATAGGAGTCCAGCTCTCTAGACAGCACCATGCCATTCTTCCTCCAGGTGATGGTCAGCGCTGGCGGGTACACGTCATTAATATGGCAGATCAGTGTGTTGGGCATACCAATGCGGAGGGGATGTGCAGTGAAAACAGCCACCTGTGTCCCACCTAAACATAGGAAGACATATGGTGTTATAATTACTGGGTAATAGCACTGTCTAGGATCAGTGATGATAACAGGCGGCCCCCGAGCTGTCACCTGCGGCCCCCTGATACTCCTTACTTCAGTGTCAGATTAGTTTTTTATAGCGTGTGACGCTTGTTTCAAATTCCGGCTAATATGTTATTATAGGTTGGTGTTTCTGTTCAGAAGTGTATAACTCATTACTGCAGCCCTTTGAAGATTAGAGAGCAGCCTATGCGGCCCCTGAAACGCATCAAGTGGCTTATGGCTGATTTCAATACAACTTGCTTACTACCTCTGTAGGGGTTTGGCATGAAATGCAGACACACTGGATGCCGGCGGTCACAGTGAGAATCCCGGCAACAGACGGAGTTAAGTACTTTACCACTCTCCCCTCCTCTCCCCCTCCGGGGGTATCAACTATTGCTAACCCTTCAGGGGTGTCGGCTATGGCTTACCCCCCCTCCAGTACCTAACCCTAACCTCCCCCCCCCCGTCCGCGGGCCCTGTCCCCCACCACGATACTCACCTTTGGGATGTCGGCGGCTGTCTGTGTTCCGCTGCAGGTCTCCTAAGGGGTGTCGGGATTTCGGCATCAGTCGCAATCCCGACACCGTTCAGGAGACTGGTGCCGGAGCACCGACAGCCGGCATCCCGAAGATATCAGGATGGGTGTTAGGGTTAGGGCCTGGAGAGTAAGGCTTAGGGTTAGGCACTAGGGCGGAGGTTAGCCATAGCCCCCACCCCCCAAAATGTAGGCCTCGGCTCCGCCTTCCTAGGTTTATCCCTAGCTACCACCAAGGAGTGATAAGGTGGTGGTGGTGGTGGTGGGGGGGGGCTTAGTGTACTTACCCCTCCCCCTCTCCCTGCGGTGTCGGGATTCTCAGTTTCGGGATGCCACGGTCGGTCATGTGACCGCCGGCATCCCGAACATCGTGATATCATACTGAACTCATGACAACGGCTAATCGTAATCGCACAGTAGGTGCAGAGGACATGGCAGAGGTGGGGTCAAACTATGTCATATGTCTTGTGCTAGATACTAATAGCTTGCACCATAACAGAGAGTGTGGCCCCCTCTTATATTACATATGCTTGGCTAGAAAGAGATGTCTTTGCTTCTGTGCTGTATTACCATATGCAACGCTGAGTCGCTGTATACTGTGCTGTGATACCATATGCTGATCTCTGTCACTATGATATCCATATACAAATCCCACAGCGGGTGTAGCAGCACATTGTGGAAGGCTGTGTGACCTCTCACCTCAGTTCAGAAGTACATTGTGGAAGGCTGTGTGACCTCTCACCTCGGTTTAGAAGTACATTGTGGAAGGCTGTGTGACCTCTCACCTCGGTTTAGCAGTACATTGTGAAAGGCTGTGTGACCTCTCACCTCAGTTTAGCATTAGCAGCACATTGTGGAAGGCTGTGTGACCTCTCACCTCGGTTTAGAAGTACATTGTGGAAGGCGGTTTGACCTCTCACCTCAGTTTAACAGCACATTGTGGAAGGCTGTGTGACCTCTCACCTCGGTTTTCCGGCACAATGTTCTGCAGGTATTCAGTAAAAATATTCAGAATGTTGCTGCAGAGTTTCACATGCAGGGATACATTGGAGCGGTCAGGGAACGCTTCGCCTGTCCACTTATCAAACTGTCTGATCCAGGGGGCGGCGGAACCACCGCTGAAGTTGTAACTGTACATCTGATCTTCATCAAACATCTTCAGGAGCCCAGAGGCTGGATCACTGGGCTGGCAGAACTGCACCTGGGCTAGTAAGTGGCTACCATCTGAGGAGATACGAGAGTACGGTGAGATAAGATGGGGATACCGTGAGATGTAAGGGTGTGTGTGTGTGTGTGTGTGTGTGTGGGGGGGGGGGGGGGGGGGGGGTACACAGGAAGCAGGGAGAAAAAAATAAGAATTTACTTACCGATAATTCTATTTCTCGTAGTCCGTAGTGGATGCTGGGGACTCCGTAAGGACCATGGGGAATAGCGGCTCCGCAGGAGACTGGGCACAAAAATAAAGCTTTAGAACTACCTGGTGTGCACTGGCTCCTCCCCCTATGACCCTCCTCCAAGCCTCAGTTAGGATACTGTGCCCGGACGAGCGTACACAATAAGGAAGGATTCATGAATCCCGGGTAAGACTCATACCAGCCACACCAATCACACCGTACAACTTGTGATCTGAACCCAGTTAACAGCATGATAACAGAGGAGCCTCTGGCAAGATGGCTCACAAAAACAATAACCCGATTTAGTTAACAATAACTATGTACCAGTATTGCAGACAATCTGCACTTGGGATGGGCGCCCAGCATCCACTACGGACTACGAGAAATAGAATTATCGGTAAGTAAATTCTTATTTTCTCTAAGAGTCCTAAGTGGATGCTGGGGACTCCGTAAGGACCATGGGGATTATACCAAAGCTCCCAAACGGGCGGGAGAGTGCGGATGACTCTGCAGCACCAAATGAGAGAACTCCAGGTCCTCCTCAGCCAGGGTATCAATTTTGTAGAATTTACAAACGTATTTGCTCCTGACCAAGTAGCTGCTCGGCAAAGTTGTAAAGCCGAGACCCCCTCAGGCAGCCGCCCAAGATGAGCCCACCTTCCTTGTGGAGTGGGCATGTACAGATTTTTGGCTGTGGCAGGCCTGCCACAGAATGTGCAAGCTGAATTGTACTACAAATCCAACGAGCAATAGTCTGCTTAGAAGCAGGAGCACCCAGCTTGTTGGGTGCATACAGGATAAACAGCGAGTCAGATTTCCTGACTCCAGCCGTCCTGGAAACATATATTTTCAGGGCCCTGACAACGTCTAGCAACTTGGAGTCCTCCAAGTCCCTAGTAGCCGCAGGCACCACAATAGGTTGGTTCAGGTGAACGCTGAAACCACCTTAGGGAGAAACTGAGGACGAGTCCTCAATTCCGCCCTGTCCGAATGGAAAATCAGATAAGGGCTATTACAGGATAAAGCCGCCCATTCTGACACGCGCCCGGCCCAGGCCAGGGCCAACAGCATGACCACTTTTCCTGTGAGATATTTTAACTCCACAGATTTAAGTGGGTCAAACCAATGTGACTTTTGGAACCCAAAAACTACATTGAGATCCCAAAGTGCCACTGGAGGCACAAAAGGAGGCTGTATATGCAGTACCCCTTTTACAAACGTCTGAACTTCAGGGACTGAAGCTAGTTCTTTTTGGAAGAAAATTGACAGAGCCGAAATTTGAACCTTAATGGACCCCAATTTCAGGCCCATTAACACTCCTGTTTGCAGGAAATGTAGGAATCGACCCAGTTGAATTTCCTCCGTCGGGCCTTACTGGCCTCGCACCACGCAACATATTTTCGCCAAATGCGGTGATAATGTTTTGCGGTTACATCCTTCCTGGCTTTGATCAGGATAGGGATGACTTCATCCGGAATGCCTTTTTTCCTTCAGGATCCGGCGTTCAACCGCCATGCCGTCAACCGCAGCCGCGGTAAGTCTTGGAACAGACAGGGTCCTTGCTGGAGCAGGTCCCTTCTTAGAGGTAGAGGCCACGGATCCTCCGTGAGCATCTCTTGAAGTTCCGGTTACCAAGTCCTTCTTGGACAATCCGGCGCCACGAATATAGTGCTTACTCCTCTCCATCTTATCAATCTCAGTACCTTGGGTATGAGAGGCAGAGGAGGGAACACATACACTAACTGGTACACCCACGGTGTTACCAGGGCGTCTACAGCTATTGCCTGAGGGTCCCTTGACCTGGCGCAATACCGGTCGAGTTTTTCCCAACGGTTTATAATCATGTGGAAGACTTCTGGGTGAAGTCCCCACTCTCCTGGGTGGAGGTCGTGCTGAGGAAATCTGCTTCCCAGTTGTCCACTCCCGGAATGAATACTGCTGACAGTGCTATCACATGATTTTCCGCCCAGCGAAGAATCCTTGCAGCTTCTGCCATTGCCCTCCTGCTTCTTGTACCACCCTTCTGTTTACGTGGGTGACTGCCGTGATATTGTCCGACTGGATCAACACCGGCTGACCTTGAAGCAGAGGTCTTGCTAAGCTTAGAGCATTTGTAAATGGCCCTTAGCTTCAGGATATTTATGTGAAGTGATGTCTCCAGGCTTGACCATAAGCCCTGGATATTCCTTCCCTGTGTGACTGCTCCCCAGCCTCGCAGGCTGGCATCCGTGGTCACCAGGACCCAGTCCTGAATGCCGAATCTGCGGCCCTCTAGAAGATGAGCACTCTGCAACCACCACAGGAGGGATACCCTTGTCCTTGGTGACAGGGTTATCCGCTGATGCATCTGAAGATGCGACCCGGACCATTTGTCCAATAGGTCCCACTGGAAAGTTCTTGCGTGGAATTTGCCGAATGGGATTGCTTCGTAGGAAGCCACCATTTTTACCCAGAACCCTTGTGCATTGATGCACTGAGACTTGGCTCGGTTTTAGGAGGTTCCTGACTAGCTCGGATAACTCCCTGGCTTTCTCTTCCGGGAGAAAACACCTTTTTTTTTTCTGGACTGTGTCCAGGATCATCCCTAGGAACAGAAGACAAGTCGTCGGAACCAGCTGCGATTTTGGAATATTGAGAATCCAATCGTGCTGCCGCAACACTACCGGAGATAGTGCTACACCGACCTCCAACTGTTCCCTGGATCTTACCCTTATCAGGGAATCGTCCAAGTAAGGGATAACTAAAATTCCCTTCCTTCGAAGGAATATCATCATTTCGGCCATTACCTTGGTAAAGACTCGGGGTGCCGTGGACCATCCATACGGAAGCGTCTGAACTGATAGTGACAGTTCTGTACCATAAACCTGAGGTACCCTTGGTGAGAAGGGTAAATTTTGACATGAAGGTAAGCATCCTTGATGTCCCGAGACATCATGTAGTCCCAGGTTCTTCCAATCACTGCTCTGAGTGACTCAATCTTGAATTTGAACCTCTGTATGTAAGTGTTCAAAGATTTTAGATTTAGAATCGGTCTCACCGAGCCGTCTGGCTTCGGTACCACAACAGTGTGGAATAATACCCCGTTCCCTGTTGCAGGAGGGGTACCTTGATTATCACCTGCTGGGAATACAGCTTGTGAATGGCTTCCAAAACTGTCTCCGTGTCAGAAGGAGACATCGGTAAAGCCGACTTTTAGGAAACGGCGAGGGGGAGACGTCTCAAATTCTAATTTGTACCCCTGAGATATCACCTGAAGGATCCAGGGGTCTACTTGCGAGTGAGCCCACTGCGCGCTGAAATTCATTGAGACGGGCCCCCCACCGTGCCTGATTCTGCTTGTAAAGCCCCAGCGTCATACTGAGGGCTTGGCAGAGGCGGGAGAGGGTTTCTGTTCCTGGGAACTGGCTGATTTCTGCAGCCTTTTTCCTCTCCCTCTGTCACGGGGCAGAAATGAGGAACCCTTTGCCCCTTGTCCACGAACAGACTGCGTCTGATAATACGGCGTCTTCTGATGTTGAGAGGCGACCTGGGGTACAAACGTGGATTTCCCAGCTGTTGCCGTGGCCACCAGGTCAAAAAGACCGACCCCAAATAACTCCTCCCATTAATAAGGCAATACTTCCAAATGCCATTTGGAATACGCATCACCTGACCACTGACGTGTCCATAACCCTCTACTGGTAGAAATGGACAACGCACTTAGACTTGATGCCAGTCGGCAAATATTCCGCTGTGCATCACGCATATATAGAAATGCATCTTTTAAATGCTCTATAGGCAAAAATATACTGTCCCTATCTAAGGTATCAATATTTTCAGTCAGGGAATCCGACCACGCCAACCCAGCACTGCACATCCAGGCTGAGGTTATTGCTGGTCGCAGTATAACACCAGTATGTGTGTAAATACATTTTAGGATACCCTCCTGCTTTCTATCAGCAGGATCCTTAAGGGCGGCCATCTCAGGAGAGGGTAGAGCCCTTACAAGCGTGTGAGCGCTTTATCCCCCCTAGGGGGTGTTTCCCAACGCACCCTAACCTCTGGCGGGAAAGGATATAATGCCAATAACATTTTAGAAAATTATCAGTTGTTATCGGGGGAAAACCACGCATTCACACACCTCATTTAATTTCTCAGATTCAGGAAAACTACAGGTAGTTTTTCCTCACCAAACATAATACCCCTTTTTGGTGGTACTCGTATTATCAGAAATGTGTAAAACATTTTTCATTGCCTCAATCATGTAACGTGTGGCCCTACTGGAAGTCACATTTGTCTCTTCACCGCCGACACTGGAGTCAGTATCCGTGTCGGCGTCTATATCTGCCATCTGAGGTAACGGGCGCTTTAGAGCCCCTGACGGCCTATGAGACGTCTGGACAGGCACAAGCTGAGTAGCCGGCTGTCTCATGTCAACCACTGTCTTTTATACAGAGCTGACACTGTCACGTATTCCTTCCAACAGTTCATCCACTCAGGTGTCGACCCCCTAGGGGGTGACATCACTATTACAGGCAATCTGCTCCGTCTACACATCATTTTTCTCCTCATACATGTCGACACAAACGTACCGACACACAGCACACACACAGGGAATGCTCTGATAGAGGACAGGACCCCACTAGCCCTTTGGGGAGACAGAGGAAGAGTTTGCCAGCACACACCAGAGCGCTATATATATACAGGGATAACCTTATATAAGTGTTTTTCCCCTTATAGCTGCTGTATTGTTAATACTGCGCCTAATTAGTGCCCCCCTCTCTTTTTTAACCCTTTCTGTAGTGTAGTGACTGCAGGGGAGAGCCAGGGGAGCTTCCCTCCAACTGAGCTGTGAGGGAAAATGGCGCCAGTGTGCTGAGGAGATAGGCAGGCTCCGCCCCTTTTTCGCTGACTTTTCTCCTGCTTTTTTATGGATTCTGGCAGGGGTTAAAATTCATCCATATAGCCCTGGGGGCTATATGTGATGTATTTTCGCCAGCCAAGGTGTTTTTATTGCTGCTCAGGGCGCCCCCCCCTAGCGCCCTGCACCCTCAGTGACCGAAGTGTGAAGTGTGCTGAGGAGCAATGGCGCACAGCTGCAGTGCTGTGCGCTACCTTGGTGAAGACAGGATGTCTTCTGCCGCCGATTTTCCGGACCTCTTCTTGCTTCTGGCTCTGTAAGGGGGCCGGCGGCGCGGCTCTGGGACCCACCCAGGCTGGGCCTGTGATCGTCCCTCTGGAGATAATGTCCAGTAGCCTAAGAAGCCCAATCCACTCTGCACGCAGGTGAGTTCGCTTCTTCTCCCCTTAGTCCCTCGATGCAGTGAGCCTGTTGCCAGCAGGTCTCACTGAAAATAACAACTTTCACTAAGAAGCTCAGTAGAGCCCCTAGTGTGCACCCTTCTCGTTCGGGCACAGAGCTCTAACTGAGGCTTGGAGGAGGGTCATAGGGGGAGGAGCCAGTGCACACCAGGTAGTTCTAAAGCTTTATTTTTGTGCCCAGTCTCCTGCGGAGCCGCTATTCCCCATGGTCGTTACGGAGTCCCCAGCATCCACTTAGGACTCTTAGAGAAAAGTACATTAATGCCAATTATTTACCATTCTAAGAAGTTACATATTGTAAATACTATTCCTAGGTAAATCTATATGCGGAACCCATCCACCAATGCTGCAATTTCCTCTTCATGCTATGTACATAAGTTTAATACAAAAACATCACATGCACTTTTTATACTCTGTAATTGGGCGCTGCGGAACCCTTGTGGCGCCATATAAATAAAGGATAATAATAAGAATTTACTTACCGATAATTCTATTTCTCGGAGTCCGTAGTGGATGCTGGGGTTCCTGAAAGGACCATGGGGAATAGCGGCTCCGCAGGAGACAGGGCACAAAAAAGTAAAGCTTTACTAGGTCAGGTGGTGTGCACTGGCTCCTCCCCCTATGACCCTCCTCCAGACTCCAGTTAGGTACTGTGCCCGGACGAGCATACACAATAAGGGAGGCATTTTGAATCCCGGGTAAGACTCATACCAGCCACACCAATCACACCGTACAACTTGTGATCTAAACCCAGTTAACAGTATGACAACAGAAAGGGCCTCTTAAAGATGGCTCCTTAACAATAACCCGAATTAGTTAACAATAACTATGTACAAGTATTGCAGATAATCCGCACTTGGGATGGGCGCCCAGCATCCACTACGGACTCCGAGAAATAGAATTATCGGTAAGTAAATTCTTATTTTCTCTATCGTCCTAAGTGGATGCTGGGGTTCCTGAAAGGACCATGGGGATTATACCAAAGCTCCCAAACGGGCGGGAGAGTGCGGATGACTCTGCAGCACCGAATGAGAGAACTCCAGGTCCTCCTTTGCCAGGGTATCAAATTTGTAAAATTTTACAAACGTGTTCTCCCCCGACCACGTAGCTGCTCGGCAGAGTTGTAATGCCGAGACCCCTCGGGCAGCCGCCCAAGATGAGCCCACCTTCCTTGTGGAGTGGGCTTTTACAGTTTTAGGCTGTGGCAGGCCTGCCACAGAATGTGCAAGTTGAATTGTGTTACAAATCCAACGAGCAATCGACTGCTTAGAAGCAGGTGCGCCCAACTTGTTGGGTGCATACAATATAAACAGCGAGTCAGATTTTCTGACTCCAGCCGTCCTTGCAATGTATATTTTTAAGGCTCTGACAACGTCCAACAACTTGGAGTCCTCCAAGTCGCTAGTGGCCGCAGGCACCACAATAGGTTGGTTCAGATGAAATGCTGATACCACTTTAGGGAGAAAATGCGGACGAGTCCGCAGTTCTGCCCTATCCGAATGGAAGATTAGATAAGGACTTTTATAAGATAAAGCCGCCAATTCAGATACTCTCCTGGCAGAGGCCAGGGCTAGTAACATAGTCACTTTCAATGTGAGATATTTCAAATCCACCTTTTTCAATGGTTCAAACCAATGGGATTTGAGGAAATCTAAAACTACATTTAGATCCCACGGTGCCACCGGAGGCACCACAGGAGGCTGTATATGCAGTACTCCCTTGACAAAAGTCTGGACCTCAGGGACAGAGGCCAATTCTTTTTGGAAGAATATTGACAGGGCCGAAATTTGAACCTTAATGGATCCCAATTTGAGACCCATAGATAATCCTGATTGCAGGAAATGTAGGAAACGACCCAGTTGGAATTCCTCCGTCGGAACCCTCCGATCCTCGCACCACGCTACATATTTTCGCCAAATGCGGTGATAATGTTTCACGGTGACTTCCTTCCGTGCCTTAATCAAGGTAGGAATGACTTCTTCTGGAATGCCTTTCCCTTTTAGGATCTGGCGTTCAACCGCCATGCCGTCAAACGCAGCCGCGGTAAGTCTTGAAAAAGACAGGGACCCTGCTGTAGCAGGTCCCTTCTCAGAGGTAGAGGCCACGGTTCGTCCGTGAGCATCTCTTGAAGTTCCGGATACCAAGTCCTTCTCGGCCAATCCGGAACCACTAGTATTGTTCTTACTCTTCTTTGCCGTATGATCTTCAATACCTTTGGTATGAGCGGCAGAGGAGGAAACACATACACTGACTGGTACACCCAAGGAGTTACCAGTGCGTCCACAGCTATTGCCTGTGGATCTCTTGACCTGGCGCAATATTTGTCCAGTTTCTTGTTGAGGCGAGACGCCATCATGTCTACAATTGGTCTTTCCCAACGGTCTATTAACATGTTGAAGACTTCTGGATGTAGACCCCACTCTCCCGGATGAAGATCGTGTCTGCTGAGGAAGTCTGCTTCCCAGTTGTCCACGCCCGGGATGAACACTGCTGACAGTGCTATCACGTGATTCTCCGCCCAGCGAAGAATCTTGGCAGCTTCTGCCATTGCACTCCTGCTTCTTGTGCCGCCCTGCCTGTTTACATGGGCGACCGCCGTGATGTTGTCCGACTGAATCAACACCGGCTTTCCTTGCAGGAGAAGTTCCGCCTGGCTTAGAGCATTGTAGATTGCTCTTAGTTCCAGAATGTTTATGTGAAGAGACTTTTCCAGACTCGTCCATACTCCCTGGAAGTTTCTTCCTTGTGTGACTGCTCCCCAGCCTCTCAGGCTGGCGTCCGTGGTCACCAGGATCCAATCCTGAATGCCGAATCTGCGGCCTTCTAATAGGTGAGCCTTCTGCAACCACCACAGAAGTGACACCCTTGTCTTTGGTGACAGGGTTATTCGCAGGTGCATCTGCAGATGCGACCCTGACCATTTGTCCAACAGATCCCTTTGGAATATTCTTGCATGGAATCTGCCGAATGGAATTGCTTCGTAAGAAGCCACCATTTTTCCCAGGACTCTTGTGCATTGATGTACTGACACTTTTCCTGGTTTTAGGAGGTTCCTGACCAGATCGGATAACTCCTTGGCTTTTTCCTCTGGAAGGAAAACCTTTTTCTGAACCGTGTCCAGAATCATTCCTAGGAACAGCAGACGAGTTGTCGGGATTAAATGGGATTTTGGAATATTCAGAATCCACCCGTGTTGTCTTAGCACCTCTTGAGATAGTGCTAAAGCTGTCTCCAGCTGTTCTCTGGACCTTGCCCTTATTAGGAGATCGTCCAAGTATGGGATAACTAATACGCCTTTTCTTCGAAGAAGAATCATCATCTCGGCCATTACCTTGGTAAAGACCCGAGGCGCCGTGGACAATCCGAACGGCAGCGTCTGAAACTGATAGTGACAGTTTTGAACAATGAACCTGAGGTACCCCTGGTGTGCGGGGTAAATCGGAACGTGTAGATACGCATCCTTGATGTCCAAGGATACCATAAAGTCCCCTTCTTCCAGGTTCGCTATCACTGCTCTGAGTGACTCCATCTTGAACTTGAACTTTTTTATGTAGAGGTTCAAGGACTTCAGATTTAGAATAGGCCTTACCGAGCCATCCGGCTTCGGTACCACAAATAGAGTGGAATAATACCCCTTTCCTTGTTGTAATAGGGGTACTTTGACTATCACCTGCTGAGCGTACAGCTTGTGAATGGCTTCCAACACCCTCTCCCTTTCGGAAGAGACGGTTGGTAAGGCAGACTTCAGGAAACGATGAGGAGGATCCGTCTCTAATTCCAACCTGTACCCCTGAGATATTATCTGCAGGATCCAGGGGTCTACCTGCGAGTGAGCCCACTGCGCGCTGTAATTTTTGAGACGGCCCCCCACTGTCCCCGAGTCCGCTTGAGAGGCCCCAGCGTCATGCTGAGGTTTTTGCAGGAGCCGGGGAGGGCTTCTGTTCCTGGGAAGGAGCTGCCTGTTGGTGTCTCTTCCCTCTTCCTCTGCCTCGTGGCAGGTACGACAAGCCCTTTGCTCTCTTATTTTTGTAGGAGCGAAAAGGCTGCGGTTGAAAGGTCGGTGCCTTTCTCTGTTGGGGAGTGACTTGAGGTAAAAAAGTGGATTTCCCGGCAGTAGCCGTGGCCACCAAGTCTGATAGACCAACTCCAAATAACTCCTCCCCTTTATACGGCAAAACCTCCATGTGACGTTTTGAATCCGCATCGCCTGTCCACTGTCGTGTCCATAAGGCTCTTCTGGCTGAAATGGACATAGCACTCACCCGAGATGCCAGTGTGCAAATATCCCTCTGTGCATCACGCATATAGATAAATGCATCCTTTATTTGTTCTAACGACAGTAAAACATTGTCCCTATCTAGGGTATCAATATTTTCAATCAGGGATTCTGACCAAACTACTCCAGCACTGCACATCCAGGCAGTTGCTATAGCTGGTCGTAGTATAACACCTGCATGTGTGTATATATTCTTTTGAATAACTTCCATCTTTCTATCTGATGGATCCTTAAGTGCGGCCGTCTCAGGAGAGGGTAACGCCACTTGTTTGGATAAGCGTGTGAGCGCCTTGTCCACCTTAGGGGGTGTTTCCCAGCGCGCCCTAACCTCTGGCGGGAAAGGGTATAATGCCAATAACTTTTTTGAAATTATCAACTTTTTATCAGGAGCAACCCACGCTTCATCACACACGTCATTTAATTCTTCTGATTCAGGAAAAACTGTTTGTAGTTTTTTCACACCATACATAATACCCTGTTTTACGGTATCTGTAGTATCAGCTAAATGTAACGTCTCCTTCATTGCCAAAATCATATAACGTGTGGCCCTACTGGAAAATACGTTTGAATTTCTACCGTCGTCACTGGAATCAGTGCCCGTGTCTGGGTCTGTGTCGACCGACTGAGGCAAAGGGCGTTTTACAGCCCCTGACGGTGTTTGAGGCGCCTGGACAGGCATTAATTGATTGTCCGGCCGCCTCATGTCCTCAACTGACTGTTTAAGGGAAGATAAACCATCACGTAATTCCACAAATAAAGGCATCCATTCTGGTGTCGACCCCCTGGGGGGTGACATCTGCATATTTGGCAATTGCTCCGCCTCCACACCAATATCGTCCTCATACATGTCGACACCACGTACCGACACACACCGCAAACTCACAGGGAATGCTCTAATGAAGACAGGACCCACTAGCCCTTTTGGGGAGACAGAGGGAGAGTCTGCCAGCACACACCACAAAGCGCTATATATACAAGGGATATCCTTATATTAAGTGCTCCCTTATAGCTGCTTTAATATATATATATATAGCCATTAATGTGCCCCCCCTCTCTGTTTTACCCTGTTTCTGTAGTGCAGTGCAGGGGAGAGACCTGGGAGCCGTTCTGACCAGCGGAGCTGTGACAGAAAATGGCGCCGTGTGCTGAGGAGATAGGCCCCGCCCCTTTTTCGGCGGGTTCTTCTCCCGCTATTTTTCCAGTCAGGCAGGGGTTAAATATCTCCATATAGCCCCTATGGGCTATATGTGAGGTATTTTTAGCCTTGTATAAGGTTTATATTTGCCTCTCAGAGCGCCCCCCCCCAGCGCTCTGCACCCTCAGTGACTGCCCAGTGAAGTGTGCTGAGAGGAAAATGGCGCACAGCTGCAGTGCTGTGCGCTACCTTATGAAGACTGAGGAGTCTTCAGCCGCCGGTTTCCGGACCTCTTCACGCTTCAGCATCTGCAAGGGGGTCGGCGGCGCGGCTCCGGGACCGGACTCCACGGCTGGGCCTGTGTTCGATCCCTCTGGAGCTAATGGTGTCCAGTAGCCAAGCAGCAAATCCACTCTGCATGCAGGTGAGTTTACTACTTTCCCCCTAAGTCCCACGTTGCAGTGATCCTGTTGCCAGCAGGACTCACTGTAAAGAAAAAAACCTAAACTAAACTTTCTCTAAGCAGCTCTTTAGGAGAGCCACCTAGATTGCACCCTTCTCGTTCGGGCACAAAATCTAACTGGAGTCTGGAGGAGGGTCATAGGGGGAGGAGCCAGTGCACACCACCTGACCTAGTAAAGCTTTACTTTTTTGTGCCCTGTCTCCTGCGGAGCCGCTATTCCCCATGGTCCTTTCAGGAACCCCAGCATCCACTTAGGACGATAGAGAAAATAATATTACAGGCTTTAGCAAATGAATTGAATACTGAGATAATTACCTGATTGAACCGGTCCCGCCAGCAGAGGGAGCAGTAGCACCACGGCACAGAGACGAGACACAGACTGCCTAGGGTCTGCGGCTGGCATGGTTCTGTACCCTCCAGCTGCAGAATGGCTACTACTGTAAAGTGTCACTCAGTGTCTCTCTATATGTCACGCAGCTTCTGTATTCCAATGTGTGTCTTCTCGCTGCAATGTAAGGGTGACATTAATCTGTCAGAAGTGAAGAAATCATATTGAGCTTGCTGTAATCTGATACAGTATAACACACCAACCTTCTGTCTGCCCGGGCTCCGATTCATTCCTATATACAGGTCACAAGTTCCAGAATATTGCAATAGCCCTATATAATAAACCCGGTCCAATCCATACGTATATATAATGACTCCGGTTCCTCTTACTTCATATGTGCACCGGCGTCACGTCTTCTGTGCTCACCTGCCTCTGTTATACTCCTGCTGATTATACAGTAACTGTACAGTGTAAGTATATCAGTTCAGTCTGACTCTGACCATGTGTAATACACTGCAAACAAACCACCAATCACATTTCATCTGGGAAAATCCTCCCAATGGCAGAGCTCCTTTTCATCATTGTCACTAGTTGCTGGGTAAGCTCCTCTCCCAACCTAAAGTATTTTTTCCATTCTAGTATTATTGAAAGGGCGACTGTCATTATTATTCACTGGCAAGTTCTGTGCAATGACGCCAGGTACACAGCGTGGAGAAATGGTGGTTCTACACAGCGGACAGTTTTCTGGGAGAATAAAACCAATATGGAGAACGTGCGATTTGGAGCGTACACACTACTGTATCATTAGTTGATAAGGTTCCGATCGGATATTAGGCCTGATTCAGTTCCGGACGCAGGAATGATTTAGTCACAAATGATTGATGGTTTTGGGGCCGTTGCTCAAAAAGGAGATATGTTGACAACTTTTTGCAAAAGACTCCACCTGCGGCATTTGCAAATGCATACGCACACAGGTCCACTGCTACAGACGACGCAGCTCTGACCATGACTGCGTGCGCCTGGTAATCAGACCCATTGTGCCTCCATTTCCACTGCCTGATAATCACGTTTCCACAGTGGTGAATGAGTGCAAAATTATAATAACGGGCTGGACAGAACAAACATACAGGAAGAGGAACTAGACTATTCACTATCACAGTAATGCTTTGTACCGTGTAAAAGCTCAGTTGCTATACTATTGCATACCTCCCAACTGTCCTGATTTTGGTGGGACAGTCCTGTTTTTTTGGGGTTGGGGGGCAGTTAGGAGCAGGGGCATATCTACGGAGGAGGGGACCCGTGTGCAATCTCTGCATGTGGGCCCCCTCCTCCTCCTCCTCCTCCTCCTCCTGCATGTGGGCCCCCTCCGTAGTCGGCAGCGCAGTTAGTGCTCTGAGGACAACAGCGCTTGCGCAGGTGCCCGGGAAATTGGTGCGGTGGCCATTTTTCCAGAGACCTGCACAAGCGCTTTAGACTCTCGCCAGTGGCGGAACAAGCAAGCGGTGGGCCCAGGTGCGACAAAATGCTTTGGGCCCCATCCCCATCCCATCCAAGTCCACCCCCTCACCCCTGGAGAGGATCTGGTGAGGGGGACCTGCTCAGGGCCAGAGAAATGGATACCTAGCAACAGTGCCATACTAGACATTTTAGCACTGTGTGCAAGAAACGGCATCGGAGCCCCACCCCTGCATGCAAAACACGGGCAGTGCGCGCCATAGGCGCGCGCAAAAATACATAGTGGCATGGCTTTGTGGGTAAGGGGTGTGTCCACAAAATAATACCAATTCATAAAACGGTGCACAGTAGTCTCCATTATTCAAATTACGCCGCACAGTAACACCACTACACCAGGTAGAGACCCTTTTACACCTTACAGCGAACAGATTCCCCTTTTTACACATTACGGCAGACAGCGTGCACTTTTTACACATAACGGCAGACAGCGTGCCCTCGTTACACATAGCGGCAGACAGCGTCCCCTTTTTACACATTACGGCAGACAGCATACACTTTTTACACATAACGGCAGACAGCGTGCCCTCGTTACACATAGCGGCAGGCAGCGTGCCCTCGTTACACATAGCGGCAGACAGCGTCCCCTTTTTACACATTACGGCAGGCAGATTCTCCATTTTTACACATAGCGGCAGGCAGTCCCAAGAAAGAAAGAAAGAAAGAAAGAAAGAAAGAAAGAAAGAAAGAAAGAAAGAAAGAAAGAAAGAAAGAAAGAAAGAAAGAAAGAATTATACTTACCCTCTCTGTTGGCTCAGGCTCCTTGTGCAGCTTCCCGGCAGTAGAGAAGAAGGAGGAGGGAGGTGGAGGAGGAAGCCGCAGCAGCGCTGTGTTATTGGTGGAGGCGCTGCTGCTGCTGCCCCTCTGCTTCACGATAGGCTGTTCTCAGAGACAGCCTATAGTGAAGCAGAGGGGCAGCAGCAGCTCCTCCACCAGTAACAAAGCGCTGCTGCGGCTCCCTCCTCCACCTCCCTCCTCCTCCTTCCCCCGTACCGCTGCAGTGCGCTCCTCTCCTCTACGGGCGGCTGTGCGCTGCGGGCAGCGGTTGCCCGCAGCGCACAGCGGCATGTAATGAGTCAGTTTGACTCATTACATGCTTGGGCCCCTGGACAGAGGCGGGCCCCAGTGCAACGCACTGCTTGCACTGCCGGTAGTTCCGCCTCTGACTCTGGCACAGTGCCAGAGTCTCTGGTGCTCAGAGCACTAACTGCGCTGCCGGCTACGGAGGAGGAGGGGGCCCACATGCAGAGACACCGATGGACACCAGAAAGGTAAGTATAGATGAAATGGGTGCAGTGTGGGCCCCTCTGGACCTAGGGGCCCGTGTGCACAGCACACACTGCACCTATTATAGATACGCCACTGGTTAGGAGGCTCTCCATCACACGCTGCTCAGCTGTAGAGCAGCAGTGAATAGACCAGTGGTCCTCAAACTCGGTCCTCAGGACCCCACACAGTGCATGTTTTGCAGGTAACCCAGCAGGTGCACAGGTGTATTAATTACTCATTGACACATTTTAAAAGGTCTACAGGTGGAGCTAATTATGTCACTTGTAATTCTGTGAGGAGACCTGCAAAACATGCACCGTGTGGGGTCCTGAGGACCGAGTTTGAGAACCTGTGGAATAGACGCTTCACTGAGGCCATGTCTCTTATTCGAGAGCACACCCGGCTTCCTATGCTATTGATACTGTTGACGTGGAAAATGGATTTTGAAAGTCAAGCTGACACAGAGAGAGAAGGGGAGAGGGTACTAATTTCCCAGGCCCAGGTCTGATGGAGGGGCCCAGTGGGGGCCCAGGTACTCCCCCCTTACCTGGTAGCAGCAGCTGCAGCTCTTATCCTCAGCCCAGCTTACACTGCTGTGTGCTGGGCTGCAGTGTGACCAGGGTGGCACTTAAAATAAAAAAAATTATTTTTCTTCTAAGGGTGCAGGGACACGCCTTCTGCGATTAGGCCACACACCCTGAAAAGTTATGAGGCTGTCTACTGCCCTGGCTGTTGCTGCCTGTGTCGTGGCTACAGTGACACTGAGTGATCTCTGAAGAGGAGAAATTGGAGGTTCCGTAATAGGAGCTGCCGGGCAAAGGACTGGCTAAAGATCAAAAGCTATTGTCCCATATGCCCTTATTACAGGACATTTGTGACAATGGGGGGTCATTCCGAGTTGATCGCTCGCTGACGATTTTCGCAGCACAGCGATCAGTTAAAAAAATGGCAAAACTGCGCATGCGTATGCTCCGCAATGTGCACGCGCGTCGTACGGGTACAAAGAGCATAGTTGCTGTGCAATGCTTCTAGCGACTAATCCATTCGCATAGCCGATCGCAAGGAGATTGACAGGAAGAGAGCGTTTCTGGGTGTCAACCATGGTAGAGAAAACGCAGGCGTGTGCAGGGTGGGTGTCTGACGTCAATTCCGGGAACGGACAGGCTGAAGTGAACGCAAGGGCTGAGTAAGTCCAGAGCTACTCAGAACCTGCACAAAACTTTTTCGTCCCGCTCGGCTGCACAAGCGTTCGCACACTTGCAAAGCGAAAATACACTCCACTATAGGTGGCGACTATCTGATCGCAGCGCTGCAAAAAATAGCTAGCGAGCGATCAGGTCTGAATGAGGGCCAATAATCCTGATGATTATAGGAGTGTTCTGTGAACTGATAACTCTTCATGACCCCTACTTCAGCTACAACTGGTCCCTCCATACATCAAGAGACAAGACAGCTTTCTTAGTAGAGCCATTTCTGCCACATAGAGGCTAGTGGCTGCCCTGCACTATCTGGCAACTAGAACGTAACTTGCAAATCTGAAATTCAGCCCGCCCATCTCACAGCAAGCTTTGGGGCTGATCCTATTTGACACCTGCCAAGCCATCACACAGGCCATCTGCCAAACCATCACACAGGCCACCTGCCAAACCATTACACAGGCCACCTGCCAAGCCATCACACAGGCCACCTGCCAAGCCATCACACAGGCCATCTACCAAGCCATCACACAGGCCACCTGCCAAGCCATCACACAGGCCATCTACCAAACCATCACACAGGCCACCTGCCAAGCCATCACACAGGCCATCTACCAAACCATCACACAGGCCACCTGCCAAGCCATCACACAGGCCACCTGCCAAACCATCACACAGGCCACATGCCAAGCCATCACACAGGCCACCTGCCAAGCCATCACACAGGCCACCTGCCAAACCATCACACAGGCCACATGCCAAGCCATCACACAGGCCACCTGCCAAGCCATCACACAGGCCATCTGCCAAACCATCACACAGGCCACCTGCCAAGCCATCACACAGGCCATCTGCCAAACCATCACACAGGCCACCTGCCAAGCCATCACACAGGCCACCTGCCAAGCCATCACACAGGCCACCTGCCAAGCCATCACACAGGCGCCTAAAGTTCAATATTTTAGGCTCAGTGCAAAGTGAGTGTAAAATTGTGTGAAACAATGTTTTTTTTATTTTTTATTAAATAGCTTTCCAATTTAACATTAACATTAATTAAACCTTTCCTATCAACATAAAAATATTTAAATAGAAATAAATAAAATTTAACAATAAACAAACATTTAGAAATATAAATATATAAAAACTTATATATAACATTTAGATTCTAAAAATATAACACATTAATAACATCTACAGGTGTTCATAACTGCACACCTTTGGCTAAATGTAATAGCCTCCAAATTCCGGAGGGGCGGGACTCTGTGTGAGTCTGCCTTTTTTTTAAGGCAGCTATCATTTACAAGGCAAAACCAACCTAGTTTTACCTTGTAAATGATTGCTGCTTTAAAAAATTTTTTTTAGCAGACTTGCACCAAGTCCCGCCCCTCCGGAATATGGAAGCAGTGTGCGTTTATGAATGTAACCACTATCAGCAGCATGTCCATAAGAGGCAGCATTTCAATGCGTCTGATGAATTACATATTGGTTATCTCATTATAACATTTTAAATTGTTCCTAGAAAAGGAAATATTTCCATCCACACAGGAATAAAAGGCACAAAAAAAAAACCAAAATGCTGCTCCCTGGTCATTACAATTATATAGCAAGTAGTAATATGGATCCCTCATATACCGCGTCACGCCAGCCCCATCCCCCTATACTATACTTACACTCTGCCGGGGTCTCCATGTGAGTCCTGTCTCTACATAGTAACATAGTATCTGAGGTTGAAAAAAGACAATTGTCCATCGAGTTCAACCTATTTGTGGTGTCCTATGCATGATGATTTGAGTAAAATTTCTGACTGATGCTGCTGTCAGCCATTGCATTGTATCCCTATTTACAGTAACTATAATGCATGACTATGCACCATACCCCTGGATATCCTTATCCATTAGGAATTTATCTAACCCATTCTCGAAGGTGTTGACAGATTCCGCCATTACAACTCCCTCGGGCAGGGAATTCCAAACACGTATTGTCCTTACCGTGAAAAAGCCTTTACGCCGTTTTGTGCGGAATCTCCTCTAACCTGAGCGAGTGTCCACGAGTCCTCTGTGTTGATCTAACCAAAAACAGGTCCCGCGCAAGCTGTGTATTGTCCCCTTATATATTTGTAGATGTTGATCATATCCCCTCTTAGTCTCTGCTTTTCCAATGTAAACATGCCTAGTCTTTCAAGCCTTTCCTTGTATTCCATCGTCTCCATGCCCTTAATTAGTTTGGTCGCCCTCCTCTGTACCTTTTCAAGCTCCAGGATATCCTTTTTGTAGTACGGTGGCCAGAATTGTACACAGTATTCAAGGTGTGGCCTCACTAGTGATTTATATAACGGGAGTAAAATACTCTCGTCCCTAGCATCAATACCCCATTTTATGCATGCTAATATCTTATTAGCCTTCTTTTCTGCAGTCCTACTTTGGGTACTACTGCTTAGCTTGCTATCTATGAGGACACCTAAGTCCTTTTCCAGTACAGAATCCCCTAATTTTACCCCATTTAGTAGGTAGGTGTAATTTTTGTTCTTGTTACCACAGTGCATTACCTTACACTTGTCTGTGTTGAAGCGCATTTTCCATTTGGCTGCCCATGCTTCTAATTTAACTAAGTCGTTCTGAAGAGACTCGGCATCCTCCTCTGTATTTATAGCCTTACACAATTTGGTATCATCTGCAAAAATTGACACCCTGCTCTCTAGACGTTCTGTTAGGTCGTTAATGAAAATATTGAACAATAGCGGTCCTAATACTGAGCCTTGCGGCACACCACTTAGCACTTCAGTCCAAGTTGAAAAAGATCCATTAACCACAACGCGCTGCTCCCTATTATCTAACCAGTTTTTGACCGAAGTGCATATTGTGCTTCCTAGCCCTGATTCTTGTAGCTTGTAGATAAGTCTCATGTGTGGTACAGTATCGAACGCTTTGACAAAGTCTAAAAAGATTACATCCACGTCTTTACCCTGATCTAGGTTTGCGCTTACTGTTTCATAAAAGCCAAGTAAGTTGGTTTGACAGGATCTGTCCTTCATAAACCCATGTTGATTCCTTTTAATTACCTTATTGACTTCAAGGAACTTCTGAATACTATCTCTTAGAATATCTTCCAATACTTTCCCCACTATAGATGTAAGACTAACTGGTCTATAATTACCTGGTTCAGCTTTACTTCCCTTTTTGAATAAAGGCACTACTTCCGCTATACGCCAGTCTTTGGGAACCATACCTGATATAACTGAATCCTTAAAGATCAAAGATAGCGGTTTTGCCAGTTCAGAGTGAAGCTCCATTAGAACCCTTGGGTGAATACCATCGGGCCCTGGTGATTTATTAATCTTTAAATGTTTTAATTGGTCACAGACTACTTCCTCGCTTGAATAAGTACCTATCAGTGGGATATTCTCATTATTGAGATTGTGTGTCAGTCCGTGAAATGGGTCCTCTCTAGTGAATACTGTTGAAAAAAACTAATTTAGTGTGTCCGCTATGTCATTATAATTTTTGCTTAAGACTCCCAACTTGTCTTTTAAAGGGCCTATACTCTCCTTCTTTAATCTCTTGCTATTAATGTATTTAAAGAATTTTTTGGGATTCGCTTTGCTTTCCTTTGCTACTAGTTTTTCAGTTTCTACTTTAGCCGCTCTTATTTCCTTTTTGCTAATTTTGTTACATTCCTTATAGTGCTGAAATGACTCTGCTTCCCCGTCAGATTTGTATTTTTTAAATGCTCGCCTTTTCTTGCCCATAAATTCCTAAATCTTTTTGTTAAGCCACATCGGTTTATAATTTTTATTCCTTTTTTTGCTACTCATAGGAATAAATTTGAGTGTATTTTTAGCTAGCAGGAATTTTAGTACCTCCCATTTCTCCGTAGTATTTTTTCCTAAAAACAAACCTTCCCATTCAATATCCCTGAAAAATACCCTCATCTTATCACAATTTGCTTTGCTAAAGTTTAGAGTCCTAGTTGAGCCAGTATAGGGCTGTTTATGAAAACTGATATTGAATGTGACCATATTGTGGTCGCTGTTTCCTATGGGTTCCCCTACTATAATACCTGATACCAAATCCCCATTGTTTGTTTATACCAGGTCAAAGATTGCATTGTACCTAGTTGGTTCCTCAATTAGTAGTTATCATTAAGTGTTGCTGTGGTGGGAGTCGCTTCCACTGTATATGGCAGAGATGGGACAGATCACTGTAATAACCCAATATTAAGACAATCCTTGAGAAGAACCCTGGTTCAGTATTACACAAAGAATGAAAGATGTGTATTGGTCCATTTTCCTCCCCATATATCATCAATGTGGATTTTTATTTTGCAGTTTTAATCAAATGATAATGATAGTTATTTTTAGCCACACTGATGAGTGTCTCATCATAGATTACTTCTTCTTCTTACTAAAATGTACAATAAAGTAAAAGTAGCATATAGAGGACAAAATAGGTGGAGGAATGTAAATACAGGGGTTCATAGCAATACCAGACACAAACTAATGGTACAATGGTTTGTCCACTGTATTATGGGGTCATTCCGAGTTGGTCGCTCGCTAGCAGATTTTCGCTGCCGTGCAAACGCTAAGCTGCCGCCCTCTGGGAGTGTATTTTAGCTTAGCAGAAGGCGAACGCTTTAATCGCAGAACGGCTACCAAAATTTTTCGTGCAGTTTTAGAGCAGCTCAAAACCTACTCAGCGTTTGCGATCACTTCAGACCATTCAGTTCCGGATTTGATGTCACAAACACGCCCTGCGTGCTCCCAGCCACGCCTGCGTTTTTCCCGGCATGCCCTGAAAACGGTCAGTTGACACCCAGAAACGCCCACTTCATGTTAATCACTCTGCGGCCTGCAGTGCGACTGAAAAGCATCGCTAGACCCTGTGTGAAACTACATCGGGCGTTGTAAAAGTACGTTGCACGTGCGCATTGCGCCGCATACGCATGCGCAGAACTGCCGTTTTTTTTGCCTCATCGCTGCGCAGCGAACAAATGCAGCTAGCGATCAACTCAGAATGACCCCAATATACATACACTATACACCATATCATGCCTCCCAACTATCTGGATTTCAGAAGGACAGCCCCGCTGTCCCACACACGTGCTGCAGTGTCCCGTGGGCCAGGAAGGTTGGGGGGAGAACTCAGTGACCGGCGCTGCTCTGTACAGAATAGATAGCAACATAGAATTTAATGGCAGAAGAACCACTTGGCCCATCTAGTCTGCCCTACACACACACACACACACACACACACACACACACACACACACACACACTTACACACCAGGGTTCATTTTAATTATTTGTCACTAGCCAATTAACCTATCAGTATATTTTTGGATTGTGGGAGGAAACCGGAGCACCTGGAGGAAACCCGCGCAAGTCCAGTGAGAACATACAAACTCCACACAGTTATGGCCATGGTGGGAATCAAACTCATGACCTCAGTGCTATGAGGCAGCAATACTAACCATTACACCATCCGTACTGCCAAAAATGCCAGGTGCATTTTTGTCCACAGTGCAGGGAGAGCCTGGGGGCAGCTCAGTGTCTCCGGCAGTGCAGGGCACACCCCCAGACTGACAAAATGGAGGTGTGCCATGAGACCACGCCGCTTCTTGCTGGGCCGCGCACCCTTTGCTGTACTGTTGACAGCACAATGTTGGGAGATATGCCAACTTATGTTGGTAAATGTTTGCCAATGTGTGAGACTAGGCACCGAGTGCACCAAATAAGTGTATAAATGTTAAGAATCTAATGGTGATCAGCAAGCCCTTATTCGTGTGAATGATTAGAAGACACTCATTCATATTTAACCTTCAAAGAATGTACGGGTCTTTTTTGACCCATATCAAATTACACCTTAGGTCTGTGCTTCATTGCAACACCCTAGGAAGGTGAGGGGTTTTGAATTAAAAGAAAATAATAATAGAGGTGTTTCACCACCAGGAAGTATTTTAATTAGCTATAATATGTCACACATATTCCAGGGAGACAGTAGTGAAAGTGGATGTAAGTTAGGGAAATTCCAGAACCTTAAGTAATAGGTGATTTCCAAAACAAAAAGTTCTGCAAAAATCTATAGTAAATTATATATATATATATATACATAGAGAGAGAGAGAGAGAGAGAGAGATTGCTGTATTATACACATACTGGATACATACAACATATACTCACTGGGAAATTGTCCACACCATTTTGCTGGTCATTTCTGTTGCTCTTCATTGCCAGAGAAGTAAGTATAATATATGGGTACAGGGTGTGCGATGTGAGCCCCCTTGGTTCAAGTATACAGTATATATGTATATATGCCTCTTACATGCCATTAAATATTCCTATGTGCCCCTTAGATGGGGTCAGTATGATTTCCCGATGGACAGGATGCAGGTGGTCAGAATGCCAACAGCTGCATCCCGTTCATCACAATCCCCTGTAAGGTACCCTAACCCTCCCTTGCCCCCTACCCTAACCCTCCCTTGCCCCCTACCCTAACCCTCCCCTGGCCACTACCCTAACCCTCCCCTGCCCACTACCCTAACCCTCTCCTGCCCCATACCCTAACCCTCCCCTGCCCCCTACCCTAACCCTCCCCTGCCCACTACCCTAACCCTCCCCTGCCCCCTACCCTAACCCTCCCCTGCCCACTACCCTAACCCTCCCCTGCCCACTACCCTAACCCTCCCCTGCCCCCTACCCTAACCCTCCCCTGCCCACTACCCTAACCCTCCCCTGCCCACTACCCTAACCCTCCCCTGCCCCCTACTCTAACCCTAACCTCCCCTATTATGTGCCTATACCTAACCCTCCCTCCCCCCGGTCTCCATCCATAACTTTCCTGTACCTGCACCCTAACCCCCCTTCTCCTGCCTAAACCTAACCCCCCCCCCCCTCCCCCTCCCACAGTGTCCTGCTAGATGGACATTATGAATACTGGATGTCGGTATTGTGAAGTCGGTATCCCAAGTGACGTCAGTATTTAGACGCCGCCTTGCGGTGTCCTTCGGGATCCCGGCATCAGCATATTGACCACCGGGATCCCCTCCATTGGGAAGCTAACTGCATCCCCCTTACATTGCTATCAGGACCCCCATATATGATATCAGATCCCCCTCACATGACCATCAGACCCTACCCCGACAAGGGAGACATTCACACAAAATGGGTGTGGCAGAGAGGCACATGCCGGGAGACCGGTCCATATACAGAGAGATGTACACATACAGGTTTGACACTAATACAAAGATGGTGACAGGCATAGGGGGGGAGGGGGGGGAGAAGAAGACACAGACAGAGGTTGGGTCAAATGTGGTGGGAGAATGGAGTCGGGTGTGCAGAGAAGTAGAGATCCTACGTACATTGGGGAGTGCTAGGCATGCCCCCATTTTGATGTTCGACAAAGCCCTCCTTGCCTGAAGGTACCAATCTGACTATGACTTGGCTGCAGTAACAGGTTTATCGCCCCGGGACGATGTCAGCGATGATACGGTGGATGTGTTTTGGCAATGTCTAGTAGGTCGGATGTAATTTCAGGATGGGAGAAAGGCGATGTCTTGTCTGAGAGCACACGCAGGGTTACACTGTGTGTATGTACCATAATGTTCATAACTGTGGCTCTGGGAATAGCTGCTTATATTCATAATATTGCCCGCTCACCTGTGCATCATGCTGCAAGAAGTTAATTGGTTCTGAGAGAGGATACAGCTCATCAATGAAGTTATCACTACAGTTATGGGTGACTGGTGCCCCCACGCTTCATGCCCCCTTCTCTGGAAAATACTCAGTGCCTGATTGAAGGTATTCTTCCTACAACGAGTACAAACCTCAGCTGGATCATTCTATAACTACAGTAGTGACCAGAACAGGAATAAAGCTGCCTCCACACTATGGGGAGCTGCATCAGACTATAGCACTTGGGGGTCAGGCTACATGTTGACGGATCAGGTCCTCATGTCACCCAACCAGGGCTATCATAACAGTAGTGTAGGCCCCTGGGCAAAGCAATGCACTGGGCCCCCTATCCTTCCTCCAGCGGTAGGGGTGGGTGTGTGCTATCAGCAGCAACTTTGATGTCCCGCGGGCAGTAGGAGGTGTTCTATCTTCTGCTCAGCATGTAGGACCTGAAGCAGTGATTTCTGCTAATTACTCCTTTACTGCACAGATGGTGGAAGATGGGGTGGGTGGGAGAGCACTAAACTGTAGAAGGTGGCATTGGGCTGAATGAAGGGGCCCCGGAACATGACTTCCAGTGTGGTAGGGGTGTGTAATATGCAGGGGAGGGGTGGATAGTGGAGTGGGCTTAATATTAATTTTCTGGTGGGAGGGCAGCTTACTTGACTGCAGATACAGTATCTTCAGTTTACCTCTTTCAAAGCAATAAAAAACTAGAGAGCCCCACCTTTCAGGAGTTACTGGGGACTTGGGGATCAGAGTTCATAACAGGGGTGTGGAGCTGGAGCAGGGACCAGCTGCTGGAAGGCTGATATCTCTGGTTCTGGGTATAGTAGAGACAAACTACCAGTGTCCACCAAAAGGGAAGAGTCCCAGATTTTGGAGTATACCCTCAGAAAAACTCAAAGTCAGACAGAACCCAATATATCTGGCTAGGAAGAGCAATTAACAATCTCGGATGGGAACCACTGCTGTGAAGTCGGGTATCTCCGATTACCCATGGCAGATTTTCAAAAATCTGGTACCACTGGAAAAAGGGCACCCTCAGCTGTTAGCCTAGAGCCCTTTTACAACTGCAGCCCTTGGGCAAGTGCCCAATGAGCCCATATGAAAAGACGGCCCTGCACCCAGCAACTGCTGCTTACCTGGAATCATTCGGAAGAATAAATCTCCCACGTGCGCCCCCCTCCCAAAAAAATAATAGGATAACTCATGATTAAAGTGTATACGTTTAATTGTAATTTTAGCCAATGTGTAAAGATAATAAACTAAATAAAAGCATTGAGAGGTTCAGGGGATATCGTACGGATGTATAATAAATGTTATTTGTAAAGCCAGTACTGACGGGAGAGATGTGTGCTGAGTGATCTTAACACAGACCGCTCAGCACACATCTCTCCCCCCCCCCGCTCAGCACAGCGCGATGTATGCTGAGCGAGGGGGGACGATGACGGGAGTCTGCTCACTTCAAAGAGCGCATTGCTATCGCTGGAGGGCATACACACGTCAGATCCGTGATTAAAATCTAAGCAATCTAGTCAGATTGCTTAGATTTTAAACACGGATCTCTCCGTGTGTACCTCCCTTTAGGGGTCTGGGACTCAGGGTCGACAGCACAAAGGTCGACACACTTTAGGTCGACGCCAATTGGTCGACACACATTAGGTCGACAGGGTCAAAAGGCCGACAGGGTCAAAAGGTCGACAGGGTCAAAAGGTCGACAAGAACAAGGTCGACATGGAAAAAGGTCGACATTCGTTTTTAATGTTTTTTTGGTGTCGTTTTCTTCGTAGAGTGACCGGAAACCCGAATTAGTGCACCGCGTCCCCTCGCATGGCTAGCTTCGCTCGCCATGCTTCGGGCATGGTGCCTTCGCTCCGCTACCGCTTCGCTCGGCACACTTTACCATTCCAATCGTAGTCCACGTGGATCGTTAAGTATGAAAAGGTTCAAAAAAAGAAAAAAATCGTGAAAAACTCATGTCGACCTTTTTCTATGTCGACCTTTTTCCATGTCGACCTTTTGACCCTGTCGGCCTAATGTGTGTCGACCAATTGGCGTCGACCTAAAGTGTGTCGACCTTTGTGCTGTCGACCTGGAGTCCGGATACCCTTATAGTCTAGAAATGCAATATTTTTGTCTTTATCAAGGTGGTGCCTCTAAATACACAAAATAAGATGCTGGGGGAAACGTAATGGGGTCCGATTTTACAAAACAACCTGTTCCTTTCCTTTACAACAAATATCGCAGCATTAAATCCCTCTGCAAAACCCCCTTCCCCGCAAAAAAGTCTGTTCTTTTGGAAAGATCTGACCTTATCAGGATCCCAGCTGAGAATGATAACAGATTTTGGGGTGACTGAGCAACAAAATAGATGGATTTATCAAAACAGATTCTTGTCCACATGATTTGTTCCAGACGTGTCGGTAGAAAGAGTAATGATACAGTAATAAAGTTTGACCGAGTGTTACTGAGAAAACTATTTAATGACCTTCTAACAACCATACCAAAGTGCTAATCTTCCTTTTCTTTTGTGCTTGATACGGATGACTACCTCCTGCTTCTACATGCACTGCTGGGTGATGCTGCCCTCTCCTGGTGATCACACATCTGCCTGGCTTCTCGGTCAGGGGCTCGTGTACAGTTGGAGGTAAATATGTAAAAAAAAATTCTTAGACAAATTTGCATTTCCAAACTTGCAGATGCGCACAACAGAGACTCACGCTTGCGTCTGCATGCAGATTCACTGGCAACTCCCAATGCTTAGAGAGGCAGAACAGGGACACTGTCACTTTTTTGCAATTATTGTGTCTCTATATATAATAAAAGAGGTCAGGATGTAATGGCAGCTGATAATGGCAAAATGTCCGATGTTTGCGGCTATTGTCGCAAACATCTGGCATATTGCAAAGTCGGTTAATGTATTAGCGGCCGCAAAGCGGCTTTTTCGGCTCTACAGTAGAGAGCCCGATAAAAAGTCGGATCCAGATGGTTTGTCCATGTTAAGTAAAACAACTCGGCCGATGTAATGGAGTCCGATATTCCAAGTCGGAAACAAAACAGCTCTATAACTCTCAAAGAATTTATATGAGGTTTTTTTTGGCAGAGTTGGTTATGAAAATGTGAAAATCAATTATACGTACACTGGCCCTCATTCCAAGTTGTTCGCTCGGTAAATTTCTTCGCATCGCAGCGTTTTTCTGCTTAGTACGCATGCGCAATGTTCGCACTGCGACTGCGCCAAGTAAATTTGCTATGAAGATAGTATTTTTACTCACGGCTTTTCCTTCGCTCCGGCGATCGTAGTGTGATTGACAGGAAATGGGTGTTACTGGGCGGAAACACGGCGTTTTATGGGCGTGTGGATGAAAACGCTACCGTTTCCGGAAAAAACGCAGGAGTGGCCGGAGAAACGGGGGAGTGTCTGGGTGAACGCTGGGTGTGTTTGTGACGTCAAACCAGGAACGACAAGCACTGAACTGATCGCAGATGCCGAGTAAGTGTGAAGCTACTCTGAAACTGCTAAGAAGTTTGTAATCGCAATATTGCGAATACATCGTTCGCAATTTTAAGATGCTAAGATACACTCCCAGTAGGCGGCGGCTTAGCGTGAGCAACTCTGCTAAATTCGCCTTGCGAGCGATCAACTCGGAATGAGGGCCACTGTTTAAGCACAGCTGCAATAAATAAACACGTTTCAATAAATTTAGACACAGAATAAAAAAAACAACAACTTTGATCAGTAAAAATAGTACATGTAGTGTGCATGTCATTTTTGCACATTTTGCACAGGAAAATGTGTCTAATACACATATTAGGAGGCACAAGCAGTTTATGATAATTTAAATGATATGGCTATATTCAGTGTGTAATTGCGACTGTATCTACATACAAAATGTAATGCTACAGTGTATTCCAGCAAAACACTGTAACATAATTCAGACCTGATTGCTGCTCTGCAAATTTGCAGAAGTTTGTGATTGGATAGTCACCGCCCAGACAGAGTGAAAACCCGCCCCGTGCAAGTCTGCGTACGCCATGTGCAAAGCTTTGCATACGCCGGTCAGCTGCAAATCCATTCACAACTCACTCACCATCTAATGATTTTTCCAGTCTGTGTGTAGCCCAGCACTTACTCCTACAGGCTGTAACAGGCTGATCGGAGCGGAGCTGATGTCACACACCCGCCCTGAAAACGATTTGGAACGCCGGCGATTTTTCTGACACTCCCAGAAAACGTCCAGTTATCACTCTTAAACATCCGCTTCCTGTCAATCAACCGACGTTCACCTAGCGATAAAAAAATGCAAGATTTTTTCGCAGTTTGGCCTCACGATTATGATCCATACACATGCGCAGTCGTTCGATAATCGTCCGCCTTGCGATTTCGCACAACAGCGATCAGGTCTGAATTAGGCCAATAGTTAGGTATGCTGAAACAGACGCAATTACACACAGAATATACTCATGCTGCATATCATTTACATCAGCATAAGCTGCTTGTGCGTCCTGGAGGATTGGGAATTATTTATGGCGTGTGTTGCTTCAATCATGGGACTTTTGGGGACCAATGGGTGACTTTCTCTGACCCTGTGGTCCTCCTATACTAAAATACACGTTTCGGTTGTTCTGAATAGCGTACGTTTTCTAGTCTAAATACTGTGACACCTTAGATCCGATACGCTGAAGCCAGGAAATAGAAAAAATTACGTTGCCCGAGATCCAGGAAATAGACACACATTTGTAATGGTTGGTTCTATTTCGGAGTGGGAGAAGGGACCTTCTGACGTTTCAAGGGGAGGAGCTACGTCATCAGGGGAGGAGCTATGGCTGAACAGGGTGCCCGAAAAGTACGCTCGCCACGCTTCGGGCTCGGTGGCTCGCTCCGCTCCGCTCGCCACCTGATTACTAAAGGTAATAGTTGGTGGCGTGGACAGTAGAGCAACTATCCCGCTGGCCTAGCTCCTCCCACTTGTGTCGTGGCTCCTCCCACTGACAGAAAAGGTCCCTTACGCCCCTTGGATCTAGCATCTACCAATTTGTAATGTCTGATGTGGTGAGATCATTTTCCGGGCAGCATTAAGGGCTCTCATTACACTGGTGAGTCTTTCACCAGCTATCTGCCTAGGTGATTGATCAGTAATAGGAAGGTCATAGGTGACACATAAGGCTGTCCTACAGTAGAGTGAAAAAGGCCGCAAGGGGCTACTCTGTCTGTATGCCGGCGGTCGGGCTCCCGGCGCCGGTATGCTGGTCGTCTGGAGCCAGAGAGCCGGCATACCATACTACACCCTACTCTAGGTTGACCACAACTTACTCTTCTCCCTCTCTCCTTATTGTAAAATTGATCACACATTGGAACCTTTGAATATGGTTTCTACTAGTTATATGCCCCTAATATGTTCTGCTGCATTTTGTAATGCTTTTCTGGTATATTGTGACCTATCAATACAGTTTTTGGAAAAAAGAAAAGCGCTAAACATAACCTCAGTATCCACAGGACTGCCAAGAGCTGGTACAGGTCTCGGTGCTAAGGGGCATGGCCATGGGTGAGGGCAGAAAATCTTGGTTGAGGGTAATAAACAGAATTAGCTCGCCAGCGTTTTGTGCTGAAAGATGAAGTAGCTGTCCCATCCTGGGGGCATTGTATACCTCCCCTGCATTCCCAGGCCCCTGAGAGTCCTGAGCCGGGGTACTTTGTACTTGCCCACCAGCTCAATCTGCAAATTCCTGGGTATCCTCTGAGTCGGCCTGAATATGGTCGAAACGCGCATCATTTGGTGCTGGTCTTGTTCTGTTAGCATATTGATCTAATGCATGACAATAACAGGCACTGTACAACAGGAAATGAATAGGAGCAATTTATCTCTGTACAGAACAAACAAACACGCTGCAGGAAGAGTTTCCAGCGACACATCAGACTTCATGGTCTGTGCATGCTGAAACTGAGCTAGCTTTAGACATGTTTCCCCCCACCTCTATATATTACAGACATATCTGTATTTGTTACATAGGTATACAACATGAGTTGCAGATTCTGCCTTGACTATTAAATGTAACTGCTAAAAAAAGAGCTTAATCTTGGAAATCCAAATACAATCTCTCTTTAGATCAGTGGTGGATAACATGACATCACAAATAACCCATGGGCATGCCTCCAAGCCATTCCGCTTTTGGTGGAACAGTCCCGCTTTTGTAGGGCAGTAATGCAACCTGGACATTTTTATCCCAATCTGCAGATGGTCAGGACTCAGGAGTTGTTCTACTGCTTCATGTTATGGAGGTAGGTGTTAGGTTACCATAGTGTTCGGTATAAAAAAAAAAGGTATCTTCTTGACTGCGCCTACCCAGGGTGTGGCCTTGCACCCAATATTCAGAGACCCAATATTCAGAGGCCACACCCCGGTCCCGCTTTGGATATATGGTTGATGTTAGGAGATATGTAAGGGGTCATACACTGCTACATTACCTTTACAGAGAAGCATAAGATCACTTTATGGGATTACAGCACACGTTTGTAAACTGATGTTTATGGCTAGCTACTTAAGAGCATGAGAAGACATCCCATCCAATCACAGACTATACAGCTCTATAGGCTCTGTGACGGCAGTGCACTCACATAAGAATCAATAGGAAATGAACTGATCAATGATTAGAATCCATTATAGGGAAAGCATGAGAAATACAAGCAGGGACTGATGTGTTTCCAGTGAATTGGAGCGGTAATGCCTTATTGAGCTGCCTCGCCCTCTGCTTCTCTGACCCAGACTTTCAGTTTCACTTAACAAAAATAGTTCTGTAATGCTTATTGTAGTTTAAAAGGAGGAAAGGCTTCCAATGGTGTATCCATATAATAGAGTGACCATATTATCCCTTTTACCTGGGACGCTCATGGATTACACAGGTTCTGTGGCTGGCTGACTTCAAGCCTACGTTTCAGCTGGTTTTAATCAGCCACAGAACCTGTGTAATCCATGAGTATCCCAGGTAAAAGGGATAATATGGTCACTCTACATGAAAGCAATCCAAGGTCTCCATCCTGCCAAGTGTGAAATGTGGCAAATTATTATTATTATTATTATTTTTTTTGGAAGGTGGTTTTAGAGTGGGGATGCCATGGATGCAATGTGAGATATAATTGGTTCTGCAGAGCATTGTGCCCACTGCTATCAAAAAGGGAATAATCGCAGAACGCAACCAAAAATCTAAAACCTGGTTACCCTTCTGACAGCAATCCTCAAGCAAGATTTAGACTTGATATTTTGGGAAGTCCCCCACACCCCCAGAAGAGTGCGCCCCCCCCCATCCCCCGCATTCTGCTCACTTCATATAGAACTGGACAGAATGCGGAGAATTATACAGTATACGAGAAGGGGGCAGGGACTAATGGCTTGTTTCCATGACAATCATTCGATCCACCCCCTATGAAAATATGTGCTAATCGCGGCAATATGCCTGTGAGTGGGCAGGACCTAATGACGTTATTAGCATGACCCCGCCCCTGTTGCAGACCACCTGCTTCTCCTCTCCAAGCATCTCCTGGAGAGGCGGTTTTCAAAGTAGGTAAGTATAATGTAGACTGCAGGGAAAAAGTAAAGTAAACTCCGGTTCAAGGTTGGGGAACAGTGTTGGACTGGGGCATAAAGGGCGCTCTGGAAAAGTGGTGGGGGCCCATGCTAAAGGGGCGCTGCAAACCATCACAGAGGCTTCGCTAACCATTAGAGAGTGCATAGTCTGGACCCCTTTATAAAAATATATATATATAGTAAATACCAACAGTGGCTCCTACCTCTGTGGAGGAGGGGGGCTTCTGCTGGCCACACATACTGATCCGGAGGAAGAGGAGTGGAGAGAGCCCCTGCCACCAGACAAGTCTTGGAACTTGGCACCTGCACAATGGAGCAGACAGGCGCGGGGACCGGCACAGGCGCGCAAGCAGCGGCTTGACTGCGCATGCACAAGACCCCCAGCTTCTATGGGAAGCCGGCTGGCTTCTATGGGCAATTGGCTCACTGCAGTGGCGGATTGTACTGGGGGGCTGCAATCCTGCCGCCCATAGTTAAAATCCGCCCCTGGTAAATATGGATAGTGTATGCCTGATAATGCTCCAGGTTGATAGGAGCAGTGTGCTGTAATGAATACCCATAGTCCTGGGAATGCAATGTAATATAAAAGGTATATAATAATTAAGCCGTGATGGTGATCCTGTCTGTATATACCACTTGAATGCACTTAACATACCCCGCTACTGACCGGCCAGGGTGTAAAACTCAATTAGAACTGCAGTAGGTCTAATAAATAATATATAAAACATGCCATTGTAAAAGAAATTCAACTAAGCTCTTACCACTGGGATGACTTAAGTGTAAGTTAATTAAATTAATGGATACAGAGCTACAATGCCATCCCATCGCTGGCAGGAGCTGTGCTCATTATGCTAGATTCCACAGCCAATAAGAAAAGGGGGCGGAGGTGTGTTGTCATCACCTAGTTTCATTGGAAGGAGGGCAAATCTTAAGGCCCGTACACACTGGCCGATATATCGGCCGTTCTCTTGAACGGCCGATATATCACGGGTCCGTCGGACAGTATGTACGGCCGATACGTCTGTGAACTCCGTCGTTCACAGACGTATTGCATTGACCGCGCAGCACAGCCGACGGACAATATATATACCGATATATTGGCGCGTCGCTGTATGTGTACGGGGCGGTCGGCCGACTGCCCATACACATGCTGCGGCGGCCGGCGGTGATTGACAGCTGAACTGGGCGGGCGTGTGTACACTCCCGCCAAGTTCATGACATCAGTCCCCGACGGATCGGGCAGTGTGTATGCTCAACACACTGCCCGTTCCGTCCATAGATATATCTGCAGATCAATTGATCTGCAGATATATCTACTAGTGTGTACCCACCTTTAGTGTCATTTCTATAGAAGTGAACCAAGCACCCATGTTCATCAGTGGACTCCACCAGGTAAGTGACCCTCTAATAGAGTAACAATGTATAATTCTAGTATGCAATCAGCAACCTGACCCGTACAGGAAAGTGAGGGGCCCACCGGGGATTTCCCCCCTGAACCCATGTGGGGCAGTCCAACTCTGATGGGGAAGCATACATTTATGTGGGAAGATTAAAAACTAGAGATGAGCGCCGGAAATTTTTCGGGTTTTGTGTTTTGGTTTTGGGTTCGGTTCCGCGGCCGTGTTTTGGGTTCGACCGCGTTTTGGCAAAACCTCACCGAATTTTTTTTGTCGGATTCGGGTGTGTTTTGGATGCGGGTGTTTTTTTCAAAAAACCCTAAAAAACAGCTTAAATCATAGAATTTGGGGGTAATTTTGATCCCAAAGTATTATTAACCTCAAAAAACATAATTTACACTCATTTTCAGCCTATTCTGAACACATCACACCTCACAATATTATTTTTAGTCCTAAAATTTGCACCGAGGTCGCTGTGTGAGTAAGATAAGCGACCCTAGTGGCCGACACAAACACCGGGCCCATCTAGGAGTGGCACTGCAGTGTCACGCAGGATGTCCCTTCCAAAAAACCCTCCCCAAACAGCACATGACGCAAAGAAAAAAAGAGGCGCAATGAGGTAGCTGTGTGAGTAAGATTAGCGACCCTAGTGGCCGACACAAACACCGGGCCCATCTAGGAGTGGCACTGCAGTGTCACGCAGGATGTCCCTTCCAAAAAACCCTCCCCAAACAGCACATGACGCAAAGAAAAAAAGAGGCGCAATGAGGTAGCTGACTGTGTGAGAAAGATAAGCGACCCTAGTGGCCGACACAAACACCGGGCCCATCTAGGAGTGGCACTGCAGTGTCACGCAGGATGGCCCTTCCAAAAAACCCTCCCCAAACAGCACATGACGCAAAGAAAAAAAGAGGCGCAATGAGGTAGCTGACTGTGTGAGAAAGATAAGCGACCCTAGTGGCCGACACAAACACCGGGCCCATCTAGGAGTGGCACTGCAGTGTCACGCAGGATGTCCCTTCCAAAAAACCCTCCCCAAACAGCACATGACGCAAAGAAAAAAAGAGGCGCAATGAGGTAGCTGTGTGAGTAAGATTAGCGACCCTAGTGGCCGACACAAACACCGGGCCCATCTAGGAGTGGCACTGCAGTGTCACGCAGGATGTCCCTTCCAAAAAAACCCTCCCCAAACAGCACATGACGCAAAGAAAAAAAGAGGCGCAATGAGGTAGCTGACTGTGTGAGAAAGATAAGCGACCCTAGTGGCCGACACAAACACCGGGCCCATCTAGGAGTGGCACTGCAGTGTCACGCAGGATGTCCCTTCCAAAAAACCCTCCCCAAACAGCACATGACGCAAAGAAAAAAAGAGGCGCAATGAGGTAGCTGTGTGAGAAAGATAAGCGACCCTAGTGGCCGACACAAACACCGGGCCCATCTAGGAGTGGCACTGCAGTGTCACGCAGGATGTCCCTTCCAAAAAACCCTCCCCAAACAGCACATGACGCAAAGAAAAATAAAAGAAAAAAGAGGTGCAAGATGGAATTGTCCTTGGGCCCTTCCCACCCACCCTTATGTTGTATAAACAAAACAGGACATGCACACTTTAACCAACCCATCATTTCAGTGACAGGGTCTGCCACACGACTGTGACTGAAATGACGGGTTGGTTTGGACCCCCACCAAAAAAGAAGCAATTAATCTCTCCTTGCACAAACTGGCTCTACAGAGGCAAGATGTCCACCTCATCATCATCCTCCGATATATCACCGTGTACATCCCCCTCCTCACAGATTATCAATTCGTCCCCACTGGAATCCACCATGTCAGCTCCCTGTGTACTTTGTGGAGGCAATTGCTGCTGGTCAATGTCTCCGCGGAGGAATTGATTATAATTCATTTTAATGAACATCATCTTCTCCACATTTTCTGGATGTAACCTCGTACGCCGATTGCTGACAAGGTGAGCGGCGGCACTAAACACTCTTTCGGAGTACACACTTGTGGGAGGGCAACTTAGGTAGAATAAAGCCAGTTTGTGCAAGGGCCTCCAAATTGCCTCTTTTTCCTGCCAGTATAAGTACGGACTGTGTGACGTGCCTACTTGGATGCGGTCACTCATATAATCCTCCACCATTCTATCAATGGTGATAGAATCATATGCAGTGACAGTAGACGACATGTCCGTAATGGTTGTCAGGTCCTTCAGTCCGGACCAGATGTCAGCATCAGCAGTCGCTCCAGACTGCCCTGCATCACCGCCAGCGGGTGGGCTCGGAATTCTGAGCCTTTTCCTCGCACCCCCAGTTGCGGGAGAATGTGAAGGAGGAGATGTTGACAGGTCGCGTTCCGCTTGACTTGACAATTTTCTCACCAGCAGGTCTTTGAAACCCAGCAGACTTGTGTGCGCCGGAAAGAGAGATCCAAGGTAGGTTTTAAATCTAGGATCGAGCACGGTGGCCAAAATGTAGTGCTCTGATTTCAACAGATTGACCACCCGTGAATCCTTGTTAAGCGAATTAAGGGCTCCATCCACAAGTCCCACATGCCTAGCGGAATCGCTCTGTCTTAGCTCCTCCTTCAATGTCTCCAGCTTCTTCTGCAAAAGCCTGATGAGGGGAATGACCTGACTCAGGCTGGCAGTGTCTGAACTGACTTCACGTGTGGCAAGTTCAAAAGGTTGCAGAACCTTGCACAACATTGAAATCATTCTCCACTGCGCTTGAGACAGGTGCATTCCACCTCCTATATCGTGGTCAGTTGTATAGGCTTGAATGGCCTTTTGCTGCTCCTCCAACCTCTGAAGCATATAGAGGGTTGAATTCCACCTCGTTACCACCTCCTGCTTCAGATGATGGCAGGGCAGGTTCAGGCGTTTTTGGTGGTGCTCCAGTCTTCTGTACGTGCTGCCTGTACGCCGAAAGTGTCCCGCAATTTTTCTGGCCACCGACAGCATCTCTTGCACGCCCCTGTCATTTTTAAAAAAATTCTGCACCACCAAATTCAAGGTATGTGCAAAACATGGGACGTGCTGGAATTTGCCCAGATGTAATGCACGCACAATATTGCTGGCGTTGTCCGATGCCACAAATCCACAGGAGAGTCCAATTGGGGTAAGCCATTCCGCGATGATCTTCCTCAGTTGCCGTAAGAGGTTTTCAGCTGTGTGCGTATTCTGGAAACCGGTGATACAAAGCGTAGCCTGCCTAGGAACGAGTTGGCGTTTGCGAGATGCTGCTACTGGTGCCGCCGCTGCTGTTCTTGCGGCGGGAGTCCATACATCTACCCAGTGGGCTGTCACAGTCATATAGTCCTGACCCTGCCCTGCTCCACTTGTCCACATGTCCGTGGTTAAGTGGACATTGGGTACAGCTGCATTTTTTAGGACACTGGTGACTCTTTTTCTGAGGTCTGTGTACATTTTCGGTATCGCAACCCTAGAGAAATGGAACCTAGATGGTATTTGGTACCGGGGACACAGTACCTCCAACAAGTCTTTAGTTGGCTCTGCAGTAATGATGGATACCGGAACCACGTTTCTCACCACCCAGGATGTCAAGGCCTCAGTTATCCGCTTTGCAGTAGGATGACTGCTGTGATATTTAATCTTCCTCGCAAATGACTGTTGGACAGTCAATTGCTTGGTGGAAGTAGTAAAAGTGGTCTTACGACTTCCTCTCTGGGATGACCATCGACTCCCAGCAGCAACAACAGCAGCGCCAGCAGCAGTAGGCGTTACACGCAAGGATGCATCGGAGGAATCCCAGGCAGGAGAGGAATCGTCAGAATTGCCAGTGACATGGCCTGCAGGACTATTGGCATTCCTGGGGAAGGAGGAAATTGACACTGAGGGAGTTGGTGGGGTGGTTTGCGTGAGCTTGGTTACAAGAGGAAGGGATTTACTGGTCAGTGGAGTGCTTCCGCTGTCACCCAAAGTTTTTGAACTTGTCACTGACTTATTATGAATGCGCTGCAGGTGACGTATAAGGGAGGATGTTCCGAGGTGGTTAACGTCCTTACCCCTACTTATTACAGCTTGACAAAGGGAACACACGGCTTGACACCTGTTGTCCGCATTTCTGGTGAAATACCTCCACACCGAAGAGCTGATTTTTTTGGTATTTTCACCTGGCATGTCAACGGCCATATTCGTCCCACGGACAACAGGTGTCTCCCCGGGTGCCTGACTTAAACAAACCACCTCACCATCAGAATCCTCCTTGTCAATTTCCTCCCCAGCGCCAGCAACACCCATATCCTCCTCATCCTGGTGGACTTCAACACTGACATCTTCAATCTCACTATCAGGAACTGGACTGCGGGTGCTCCTTCCAGCACTTGCAGGGGGCGTGCAAATGGTGGAAGGCGCATGCTCTTCACATCCAGTGTTGGGAAGGTCAGGCATCGCAACCGACACAATTGGACTCTCCTTGTGGATTTGGGATTTCGAAGAACGCACAGTTCTTTGCTGTGCTTTTGCCAGCTTGAGTCGTTTCATTTTTCTAGCGAGAGGCTGAGTGCTTCCATCCTCATGTGAAGCTGAACCACTAGCCATGAACATAGGCCAGGGCCTCAGCCGTTCCTTGCCACTCCGTGTGGTAAATGGCATATTGGCAAGTTTACGCTTCTCCTCCGACAATTTTAGTTTAGGTTTTGGAGTCCTTTTTTTTCTGATATTTGGTGTTTTGGATTTGACATGCTCTGTACTATGACATTGGGCATCGGCCTTGGCAGACGACGTTGCTGGCATTTCATCGTCTCGGCCATGACTAGTGGCAGCAGCTTCAGCACGAGGTGGAAGTGGATCTTGATCTTTCCCTAATTTTGGAACCTCAACTTTTTTGTTCTCCATATTTTATAGGCAGAACTAAAAGGCACCTCAGGTAAACAATGGAGATGGATGGATTGGATACTAGTATACAATTATGGACGGACTGCCACGGTTAGGTGGTATAAAAAAACCACGGTTAGGTGGTATATATTATAATAATAATACAATTATGGATGGACGGACTGCCTGCCGACTGCCGACACAGAGGTAGCCACAGCCGTGAACTACCGCACTGTACACTGGTTGATAAAGAGATAGTAGTATACTCGTAACAACTAGTATGACACTATGACGACGGTATAAAGAATGAAAAAAAAAACCACGGTTAGGTGGTATATATTATAATAATAATACAATTATGGATGGACGGACTGCCTGCCGACTGCCGACACAGAGGTAGCCACAGCCGTGAACTACCGCACTGTACACTGGTTGATAAAGAGATAGTAGTATACTCGTAACAACTAGTATGACACTATGACGACGGTATAAAGAATGAAAAAAAAACCACGGTTAGGTGGTATATATTATAATAATAATACAATTATGGATGGACGGACTGCCTGCCGACTGCCGACACAGAGGTAGCCACAGCCGTGAACTACCGCACTGTACACTGGTTGATAAAGAGATAGTAGTATACTCGTAACAACTAGTATGACACTATGACGACGGTATAAAGAAAGAAAAAAAAATACCACAGTTAGGTGGTATATATTATAATAATAATACAATTATGGATGGACGGACTGCCTGCCGACTGCCGACACAGAGGTAGCCACAGCCGTGAACTACCGCACTGTACACTGGTTGATAAAGAGATAGTAGTATACTCGTAACAACTAGTATGACACTATGACGACGGTATAAAGAATGAAAAAAAAACCACGGTTAGGTGGTATATATTATAATAATAATACAATTATGGATGGACGGACTGCCTGCCGACTGCCGACACAGAGGTAGCCACAGCCGTGAACTACCGCACTGTACACTGGTTGATAAAGAGATAGTAGTATACTCGTAACAACTAGTATGACACTATGACGACGGTATAAAGAATGAAAAAAAAACCACGGTTAGGTGGTATATATTATAATAATAATACAATTATGGATGGACGGACTGCCTGCCGACTGCCGACACAGAGGTAGCCACAGCCGTGAACTACCGCACTGTACACTGGTTGATAAAGAGATAGTAGTATACTCGTAACAACTAGTATGACACTATGACGACGGTATAAAGAATGAAAAAAAAACCACGGTTAGGTGGTATATATTATAATAATAATACAATTATGGATGGACGGACTGCCTGCCGACTGCCGACACAGAGGTAGCCACAGCCGTGAACTACCGCACTGTACACTGGTTGATAAAGAGATAGTAGTATACTCGTAACAACTAGTATGACACTATGACGGTATAAAGAATGAAAAAAAAACCACGGTTAGGTGGTATATATTATAATAATAATACAATTATGGATGGACGGACTGCCTGCCGACTGCCGACACAGAGGTAGCCACAGCCGTGAACTACCGCACTGTACACTGGTTGATAAAGAGATAGTAGTATACTCGTAACAACTAGTATGACACTATGACGACGGTATAAAGAAAGAAAAAAAAAATACCACGGTTAGGTGGTATATATTGTAATACAATTATGGATGGACGGACTGCCTGCCGAGTTCCGACTGCCGACACAGAGGTAGCCACAGCCGTGAACTACCGCACTGTACTGTGTCTGCTGCTAATATAGACTGGTTGATAAAGAGATAGTATACAATACATACAACAATATACTACTATACTGGTGGTCAGGCACTGGTCACCACTAGTCACACTGGCAGTGGCACTCCTGCAGCAAAAGTGTGCACTGTTTAATTTTAAATTAATATAATATTATGTACTCCTGGGGGCTCCTGCTATAACAACCTGCAGTGCTCCCCAGTCTCCCCCACAATTATTATAAGCTTTGCCTTTTATACATTGATGTGCAGCACACTGGGCTGAGCTGAGTGCACACAGACTGAGTCACACTGTGTGACTGGCTGCTGCTGTGTATCGTTTTTTTTCAGGCAGAGAACGGATATAGCAGAGAACGGATATATTATATTAAAATAAATAAAAGTTAACTAACAACAACAACTGCACTGGTCACTGTGGTAAACTCTGTCTGACTCTGCACAATCTCTCTCTCTCTTCTAATCTAATTTCTAATGGAGAGGACGCCAGCCACGTCCTCTCCCTATCAATCTCAATGCACGTGTGAAAATGGCGGCGACGCGCGGCTCCTTATATAGAATCCGAGTCTCGCGAGAATCCGACAGCGTCATGATGACGTTCGGGCGCGCTCGGGTTAACCGAGCAAGGCGGGAGGATCCGAGTCTGCTCGGACCCGTGAAAAAAAACATGAAGTTCGTGCGGGTTCGGTTTCAGAGAAACCGAACCCGCTCATCTCTGTTAAAAACGGGTTATTTACAACAGACACTCTGTAAATTCTCTATTACATATGAAGAACATTCACTCACAGATAATATTCATCGAAATCTGCTATTTGCCTTTGGTTAACAACAAATAAGAGAATAAAAGGAGGTGTGACAGATGGACTTCTGAGCAGTGGAACACAAGTCTACTATATTATGTAAGTCATAGGGCAAAAATTCTTGAAAACCCCTACGCGTTATAGAGAGTGTACACACAATGGTGCTGTTGCGATCAGGTCATACCATATCAGAAAGATAATATACAGGATGGTGGTTGCTCAATCAATTTATTGGTCCATCACAGGTGCATGAAAGGGAGGGGCTAATCTAGACAAGAAAGGGAGGGGCTAATTTAGTCAAGAAAAAAACCAACAAAAAAATCCCCCAGCACACTGCAAAGGATCAGCAAATGGAATTTAAATAATAATACTAATAATAATGCAGATATCTCAGTTGCATATATTTGCAAACATATGGTAAGCCATAACCTTGCATTTCTGTCAATATACTGGAAATTGGGATTGGCACTATTCTAGGTAAATCCTGGATACATTTATAGAATGTGTCAGTAAATAAGAATTTACTTACCGATAATTCTATTTCTCATAGTCCGTAGTGGATGCTGGGGACTCCGTCAGGACCATGGGGAATAGCGGCTCCGCAGGAGACAGGGCACAAAAGCAAGCTTTTAGGATCACATGGTGTGTACTGGCTCCTCCCCCCATGACCCTCCTCCAAGCCTCAGTTAGGTACTGTGCCCGGACGAGCGTACACAATAAGGAAGGATCTTGAATCCCGGGTAAGACTCATACCAGCCACACCAATCACACCGTACAACTTGTGATCTGAACCCAGTTAACAGTATGATAACAAAGAAGTAGCCTCTAAAAAAGATGGCTCACAACAATAATAACCCGATTTTTGTAACAATAACTATGTACAAGTATTGCAGACAATCCGCACTTGGGATGGGCGCCCAGCATCCACTACGGACTATGAGAAATAGAATTATCGGTAAGTAAATTCTTATTTTCTCTAACGTCCTAGTGGATGCTGGGGACTCAGTCAGGACCATGGGGATTATACCAAAGCTCCCAAACGGGCGGGAGAGTGCGGATGACTCTGCAGCACCGAATGAGAGAACTCCAAGTCCTCTTTAGCCAGAGTATCAAATTTGTAAAATTTTACAAACGTGTTCTCCCCTGACCACGTAGCTGCTCGGCAAAGTTGCAATGCCGAGACCCCTCGGGCAGCCGCCCAAGATGAGCCCACCTTCCTTGTGGAGTGGGCTTTTACAGTTTTAGGCTGTGGCAGGCCTGCCACAGAATGTGCAAGTTGGATTGTGCTACAGATCCAACGAGCAATCGTCTGCTTAGACGCAGGAGCACCCATCTTGTTGGGTGCATACAAGATAAACAACGAGTCAGATTTTCTGACTCCAGCTGTCCTTGAAATATATATTTTCAATGCTCTGACAACGTCCAGTAACTTGGAGTCCTCCAAGTCGCTAGTAGCCGCAGGCACCACAATAGGCTGGTTCAAGTGAAAAGCCGAAACCACCTTAGGGAGAAAATGAGGACGTGTCCGCAGTTCTGCCCTGTCCGAATGGAAAATCAGATATGGGCTTTTGTACGATAAAGCCGCCAACTCTGAAACTCTCCTGGCTGAAGCCAGGGCCAGTAGCATGGTTACTTTCCATGTAAGATACTTCAAATCTACCAATTTGAGAGGCTCAAACCAATGAGATTTGAGAAAATCCAAAACTACGTTTAGATCCCAGGGTGCCACTGGAGGCACAATTGGGGGCTGTATATGTAGTACACCCTTGACAAAAGTTTGTACTTCAGGCACTGAAGCCAATTCTTTCTGGAAGAAGATTGATAAGGCCAAAATTTGAACTTTAATAGACCCCAATTTTAGGCCCATAGACAATCCTGCCTGCAGGAAATGTAGGAATCGACCCAATTGAAATTCTTCCGTTGGGGCCTTCTTGGCTTCACACCACGCAACATATTTTCTCCAAATGCGGTGATAATGTTGTGCGGTCACTTCCTTCCTAGCTTTAATCAAGGTAGGAATAACTTCCTCTGGAATGCCCTTTTCTTTTAGAATCCGGCGTTCAACCGCCATGCCGTCAAACGCAGTCGCGGTAAGTTTTGGAACATACAAGGTCCCTGCTGAAGCAGATCCCTTCTTAGAGGTAGAGGCCACGGATCTTCCGTGAGCATCTCTTGAAGTTCCGGGTACCAAGTTCTTCTTGGCCAATCCGGAGCCACTAGTATTGTTCTTACTCCCCTTTTTCGTATAATTCTCAGTACCTTTGGTATGAGAGGCAGAGGAGGGAACACATACACTGACTGGTACACCCACGGTGTTACCAGAGCGTCCACAGCTATTGCCTGAGGGTCTCTTGACCTGGCGCAATATCTGTCCAGTTTTTTGTTGAGGCGAGACGCCATCATGTCCACCTTTGGTTTTTCCCAATGGTTCACAATCATGTGGAAAACTTCCGGATGAAGTCCCCACTCTCCCGGGTGAAGGTCGTGTCTGCTGAGGAAGTCTGCTTCCCAGTTGTCCACTCCCGGGATGAACACTGCTGACAGTGCTATGACATGATTTTCCGCCCAGCGAAGAATCCTTGCAGCTTCTGTCATTGCTCTTCTGCTTCTCGTGCCGCCTTGTCTGTTTACGTGGGCGACTGCGGTGATGTTGTCCGACTGGATCAACACCGGCTGACCCTGAAGCAGCGGTTTTGCCAAGCTTAGAGCATTGTAGATCGCTCTTAGCTCCAGTATATTTATGTGAAGAGACGTCTCCAGGTTTGACCATACACCCTGGAAGTTTCTTCCTTGTGTGACTGCTCCCCAGCCTCGTAGGCTGGCATCCGTAGTCACCAGGACCCAGTCCTGTATGCCGAACCTGCGGCCCTCTAACAGATGGGCACTCTGCAATCACCATAGGAGAGACAACCTTGTTCTTGGTGACAGTGTTATCCGCTGATGCATGTGCAGATGCGATCCGGACCATTTGTCCAGCAGATCCCACTGAAATATTCGTGCGTGGAATCTGCCGAATGGAATTGCTTCGTAAGAAGCCACCATCTTTCCCAGGACTCTTGTGCATTGATGTACTGACACATTTCCTGGTTTTAGGAGGTTCCTGACAAGTTCGGATAACTCCCTTGCTTTCTCCTCCGGGAGAAACACCTTTTTCTGAACAGTGTCCAGAATCATTCCCAGGAACAGCAGACGTGTTGTCGGGATCAATTGAGATTTTGGAAGATTCAGAATCCACCCGTGTTGTTGCAGCACTACTTGGGTTAGTGCTACACCGACTTCCAGCTGTTCTCTGGACCTTGCCCTTATCAGGAGATCGTCCAAGTAAGGGATAATTAATACGCCTTTTCTTCGTAGAAGAACCATCATTTCGGTCATTACCTTGGTAAAGACCTGAGGTGCCGTGGACAAACCAAACGGCAGCGTTTGAAACTGATAATGACAGTCTTGTATCACGAACCTGAGATACCCTTGGTGTGAGGGGTAAATTGGGACATGCAGATAAGCATCTTTTATGTCCAGGGACACCATGAAGTCCCCTTCTTCCAGATTCGCTATCACTGCTCTTAGTGACTCCATCTTGAACTTGAATTTCTGTATGTACAGGTTCAAGGATTTCAGATTTAGAATAGGTCTTACCGAACCGTCCGGCTTCGGTACCACAAATAGTGTGGAATAATACCCCTTTCCCTGTTGTAGGAGGGGTACCTTGACTATCACCTGCTGAGAATACAGCTTGTGAATGGTAACATTATCACGTAATTCCATAATTAAAGCCATCCATTCCGGTGTCGACTCCCTAGGGGGCGACATCACCATTACCGGCAATTGCTCCGCCTCCACACCAACATCGTCCTCATACATGTCGACACACACGTACCGACACACAGCAGACACACAGGGAATGCTCTTATCGAAGACAGGACCCCACTAGCCCTTTGGGGAGACAGAGGGAGAGTTTGCCAGCACACACCAAAAGCGCTATAAAATGTATATAAACAACCCTAAAAGGTGTTGTTTCTGATATAAGCGCTTTAAAATATATAAATATCGCCAAAATATGCCCCCCTTCTCTTTGTTACCCTGTTTCTGTAGTGCAGTGCAGGGGAGAGTCCTGGGAGCCTTCCTCACAGCGGAGCTGAGCAGGAAAATGGCGCTGTGTGCTGAGGAGAATAAGCCCCGCCCCCTTTTCGGCGGGCTTTTCTCCCGGGTTCTGAGATATCTGGCCTGGGTTAAATACATACATATAGCCTCAATGGCTATATGTGATGTATTCTTTTGCCATAAAAGGTATTAAATATTGCTGCCCAGGGCGCCCCCAGCAGCGCCCTGCACCCTCCGTGACCGTTCAGTGTGAAGTGTGTAGCAACAATGGCGCACAGCTGCAGTGCTGTGCGCTACCTTCATGAAGACTGAAGAGCCTTCTGCCGCCTGTTTCCGGACCTTCGATCTTCAGCATCTGTCAGGGGGATCGGCGGCGCGGCTCCGGGACGAACCCCAGGGTGACCTGTGTTCCGACTCCCTCTGAAGCTATGTCCAGTAGCCTAAGACTCCAATCCATCCTGCACGCAGGTGAGTTGAAAATCTCTCCCCTAAGTCCCTCGATGCAGTGAGCCTGTTGCCAGCAGGACTCACTGAAAATAAAAAACCTAAAAACTTTTTCTAAGCAGCTCTTTAGGAGAGCCACCTAGATTGCACCCTGCTCGGACGGGCACAAAAACCTAACTGAGGCTTGGAGGAGGGTCATGGGGGGAGGAGCCAGTACACACCATGTGATCCTAAAAGCTTGCTTTTGTGCCCTGTCTCCTGCGGAGCCGCTATTCCCCATGGTCCTGACGGAGTCCCCAGCATCCACTAGGACGTTAGAGAAATAAGGATGTTAGGGACTCACCTTATGAGGTACACCTTGACATGGTAGGATGGCATGCATTTTTGGCCAAACGTGCTAAGACCATTATTTATACCCCATGTTAACTGTAGAGTTTATTATAATAATTTTGATTATTCGTATTCTTAGTGCTTAAGAGTGTGCATCTGCATTTTATTTTTTTCCTGCATGCCAAGGAATCTCTGCTTTTGTGGTCCTACACTGCAGGATAATAGCACCCACTTTGGGTCATGCATTTATGTGTTTTCTTACACTACATGATAATAGCACATACATTTACACATTTCTAAATTGAGAGCTAACTCACCTGGAGGTACCCCAGGATCCTTCAACATGGCACTACAAGGACCAGCATATCCTCGAACTACTGATCCCATCCATGCCTCTCAGAGCAGTAATAAACTAAATGGTGGCAGTTCAATAATTTTATTGGTCCATCACAGGTGCATGAAAAGGAGAGGCTAATCTAGACAAGAAAAAACCCCAACACAAATTCCACCAGCACACTTCAAAGGATCAGCAAATGGGATTTAAATACTACATAAAAAGAGCAACGCAGAGATCTCAGATGCGTATATTTAGCACATAAATTTATATATGTCTAATTTGAGAGCTAACTAGCAGAAAGGTTGCAAAAAAGTGCTGGGCGTTCCTGGGCGGTGACTGGAAGGGTGGCTAGTAGTGTACACAAAAATGATCCATTCAGTGGGCGTGTTACGAAAGTATTGCGGGCATGTCAGTGCCTACTGCTGTATTCCCAGAATCACAGCCCCAGGCATAGTAGGCCATGGTCAGATGGAGAAACAGAACCTGCCAGAGGGCTGGTGCAAGTTTTGAAGGTGCAACTTATAAGGAGGCATACAAGGACGCAGCAATCGGTATTACAGTGTGCACAAGAGCTAAAAATAGGATTTTAATTACTTGAAACGGTAAATCCTTTTCTCGTAGTCAGTAGAGGATGCTGGGGCCCATATTAGTACCATGGGGTATAGATGGGTCCACCAGGAGCCATAGGCACCTTAAGAGTTTAATAGTGTGGGCTGGCTCCTCCCTCTATACCCCTCCTACCAGACTCAGTCTAGAAACTGTGCCCGAGGAGACAACATACTTCGAGAGAAGAAAATACACAGATAGTGGCGAGATTCATACCAGCTCACACAACAGACAAACCCGGCTAACAAGCCGGAAAAACTCAGCAACAGCTGAAACAGTAAACAATGCAGAACTTACCTAGGAACCAGGTACAACTGAACTATAAAGCCAAAGCAGGAAAACGAAGCGCTGGGCGGGCGCCCAGCATTCTCTACGGACTACGAGAAAAGGATTTACCGTTTCAGGTAATTAAAATCCTATTTTCTCTTACGTCCTAGAGGATGCTGGGGTCCATATTAGTACCATAGGGATGTACCAAAGCTTCCAGAACGGGAGGGAGAGCGCGGAGGCTCTTGCAAGACCGCTTGACCAAACTTGAGGTCATCAGAGGCCAAAGTGTCGAACTTGTAAAACCTGGCAAACGTGCTCGATCCAGATCAAGTAGCAGCTCAGCAAAGCTGTAGTGTCGAGACACCCCGGGCAGCCGCCCAGGAAGAACCCACTTTACGAGTAGAGTGGGCATTAACCGATTTTGAACACGGCAATCCTGCCGTAGAATAGGCATGCTGGATAGTGAACCTGATCCAGCATGAAATCGACTGCTTCGAAACAGGGAACCCAATTTTCTTGGGATCATGGAGGACAAACAGAGTTAGTTTTCCTATGACGAGCTGTCCTCTACACATAGTTCTTCAAAGCCCTCACAACATCCATGGCCTTTGAAGCAATTGAGGAGTCAGTAGCCACTGGCACCACAATAGGCTGGTTGATATGAAAAGCTGATACAACCTTAGTCAGGAAGTGCAGACGAGTCCTAAGTTCCGCCCTGTCTTCATGAAAGATAAGGACTTTTACAAGATAAAGCCCCCAATTCCGACACGTGTCGAGCCGAAGCCAAGGCCAACAAAGTGACCGCCTTCCACATGAGAAACTTGATGTCAGCCTCCAGTAGAGGCTCAAACCAAGCTGATTGTAGGAACTGCAACACCACACCAAGATCCCAGGGTGCCGTTGGCGCCACAAAAGGAGGTTGGATGTGCAGAACCCCTTTCAAAAAGGTCTGAACCTCAGGAAGGACAGTCAATTGCTTTTGAAAGAAGATGGACAAGGCAGAGATTTGGTCCTTGATGGAGCCCAATCTCAGGCCCATATCCACTCCTGCTTGCAGGAAAAGGAGAAAACGTCCGAGTTGAAAATCCACCTCAGAAAGTTTTCTGGATTCACACAAGGAAACATATTTTTTCCAAATACGGTGGTAATGTTTAGATGTTATCCCCTTCCTAGCCTGAATCAGGGTAAGAATAACCTAGCTCGGGATACCTTTCCGAGCCAAGATCTGGCGTTCAACCGCCAAGCCATCAAACGTAGCCGTGGTAAGTCTTGATAGGCAAACGGCCCCTGCAGCAGCAGATCCTCCTGAAGGAGGTAAGGTCCTTGGATATTCCAGAAGAAGATCCAGCAGATCCGCATACCAAGCCCTTCGCAGCCAGTCCGGAGCAATGAGGATTGCCCGAACCCTTGTTCTTCTTACCAGCTAAAGAACCCTTGGGATCAGAGGAAGTGGAGGGAACACATACACTGACGGGAACACCCATGGTGCTACCAGTGCGTCCACCGCCACTGCCTGAGGGTCTCTTGACCTGGAACAGTACCTCCCCAGCTTCTTGTTGAGGCGGGAGGCCATCATGTCTATGGGAAGAAACACCCCACCAAGCGGTTACTTCCCTCGAACACCTCCAGATGGAGGCCCCAATCCCCTGGATGGAGATCGTGTCTGCTGAGGAAGTCTGCTTCCCAGTTGTCTACTCCCGGAATGAAGATTGCCGACATCGCTACAGCGTGCCTTTCTGCCCAGAGAAGGATTTTTGACACCTCTGACATTGCAGCCCTGCACTTCGTTCCGCCTTGTTGGTTTATGTAGGCCACAGTGGTCTCGTTGTCCGACTGTACCTGAACAGCCCGAATTTGAAGCAGATGTGTTGCTTGCAGGAGGGCATTGTACATGGCCCTTAGCTCCAGGATGTTTATCGGGAGAAGGGATTCTTGAAACGACCACCTTCCTTGAAAGGTTTCCCCCAGAGCGACTGCTCCCCAACCTTTTAGACTTGCATTTGTGGTTAAGAGGATCCAGTTCTGAATTCCGAACCTTCGGCCTTCCAGAAGGTGTGTAAGTTGTAGGCACCAGAGGAGTGAAATCCTGGCTTTTGGAGACAGGCGTATCCTCTTGTGCATGTGTAGGCGAGAGCCCGACCACTGGACCAAGAGGTCCAGTTGAAATGGACGAGCGTGAAACCTGCCGTACTGCAGAGCCTCGTAAGCGGCAACCATCTTCCCCAGATGGTGGATGCATTGATGAACCCGTGTAGGACCTAAGACCTCCAGGACCATTGTTTGAATACCTTCTCCACCGGGAGAAACACCCTCTGCACCTCCGTGTCGAGGATCATTCCCAGGAAAGACAGCCTCTGCGTCGGCTCCAGATGAGCGCGATGGATCGCAATAACCTCTCCATGGACAACACCTTGATCAGGAGATTGTCCAGATAAGGAATTATGTTCACCCCCTGCTTGCGGAGAAGAACCATCATCTCCGCCATCACCTTGGTGAAAATCCTTGGTGCTGTGGAGAGGCCAAACGGCAGCGCCTGGAACTGATAGTGATCGTCCAACAGCGCAAACCTGAGGTATGCCTGATGCGGTGACCAAATGGGGATGTGGAGGTAAGCATCCTTGATGCCCAGAGACACCACGAACTCCCCCTCCGTTAGCCCTGAGATGACAGCTCTCAGAGATTCCATCTGGAATTTTAACTCCCTGAGATAAGGGTTCAAAGACTTTAAGTTCAGAATAGGCCGTACCGAACAATCTGGTTTCGGTACCACGAAAAGGTTTGAATAATAACCCTTGTTCCACTGCTGAGGCGGAACCAGAATGACGACTTCCGACACCACCAATTTTCTGATGGCCTCCAGAAGAATCTCTTTGTCTGCCAGCAGAGCTGGTAAGCCTGACTTAAAACGGTGAGGTGGGGGGGGGGGGGGGGGGATCTTGAAACTCCACGCTGTACCCCCTGGATACTATATCCAGGACCCCAGGGTCCAGACCAGATGACACCCAGACGTGGCTGAACTGTCGGAGTCTCGCCTTCCCCTGACCGTCATCCAGGCCCAGCCGTCCACCATCATGCGGAGGGCTTAGTGGCATCAGAAGCGGACTTTTGGGTCTGGGAACCTGCGGGAGCAGGTTTCTTTCCTTATGCATGACCACCTCTGAAGAAGGTGTTCGAAGGCTTGTTTTTTCTTTGCCTCCCGGGCCGAAAGGACTGTGACGCGGCTGGTGTAAAAGGCTTCTTTGTTGCCGGTGCAGCTGAGGGGAGAAAAGTAGACTTATCTGCGGTAGCCATGGCAATCCACGCATCTAGCGCCTCGACAAAGAGAGCCTGACCCGTGTAGGGTAGGCCCTCCATGCTCTTCCTGGATTCCGCATCCGCAGACCATTGGTGCAGCCAGAGACCCCTGCGAGCCGAGACGAACATGAAGGAGATCCCCGCAGCCATGGAGCCCAGGTCCTTCATGGAATCCACTAGGAACCCAGCAGAATCCTGAATATGGCGTAAAAACATATCAGCGTAGCCGATTCTTCTTGCATAGTGATAGACCACCTGGCAATAGCTTTTGCAATCCAAGCACAGGCTATAGTAGGCCTTAATATAGCCCCAGAAGCCGTGTACATGGATTTTAACGTAGCATCCACCTTGCGATTCACCGGGTCTTTCAACACGGTAGATCCTGGTACCGGCAGCACCACCTGTTTGGACAGCCTAGATACAGAGGCATCGACCAACGGCGGGGACTCCCATTTTTTCCTATCTTCCTCTGGAAAGGGAAAAGCAACCAAAACCCTCTTAGGGATCTGAAATTTATTTTCCAGAGTTTCCCAGGCCTTTTCAAAGATAACGTTTAATTCTTTGGATGCCGGGAAGGTGAGGGGGGGCTTCCTGTTTTCTGTAAAGAAGGCCTCCTGCACCTGTTCCAGACCTGTGTCCGAAATGTGCAAAACATCTTTAACAGCCGCAATCATCAACTGTACCCCCTTGGCAAGTGATGCCGTTCCCCTCGACACATCCCCGTCACCGTCTGCAGTATCAGAGTCGGTGTCCGTGCCATCCTGCAACATTGCCAGTGCACGTTTCTGAGAATGAATCGCAGGGGACCCCGAGGAGGCAGTATCAGACCAAACAACCATAGAGGACTGGAGGACCTGAGTGGCATGCTCAGTCCTAGCAATTCTATCAGAAATCTGGGAAATAGTCCCCATCAGAGAGACTAACCATTCTGGCTCTCTAGCAGGGATCTGCGCTAAAACGGCACAATCCTGATTACATGGAATGGTGTCCTCTTGTGAGGATAAATCCTCTGCAGCATATGATACAGTGTCCCTAGACATGTTACCACACACACCACCCCACAAACACACAGGGTATTATGAAGGCAGAGTTTCCCCCCAAAGAATGGCAGAGAGACACAGAGATTGGAGCCAACCCACACACAGCGCTATTAAAAATATAGGGAGTCCCTAACCAGCGCTGACTGTGTCCCTTAATAGGTGACACAGTCTGTATACAGCCCCCCCCCCACCCCCTTCTACAACCCCCTTGGTACCGTACAGATAGATGGAGATTGCTCTGGAGGGACCTGGATCCACTTGGCAGTGAGAGCAGGCAGGAAAAATGGCACTGAACGCTGCTGGGGCCGCTCTGAGGAGAAGCTCCGCCGGCTTCCCGCTCTGTAAAGAGATTATACTGGCCTGGAGGAACAGTGGCTGACCCGTACCCGCAGACCACGTCAGGAGATGACCAGTGTGGGGTCTGGAGCAGGCCCAGGACGCGCCCCCCAGCGCCGCAAGGTACATTGAGCCGCCCAGGAGTAGGGTCAAGGCCGCGCTCCCGCCCTAATTGCCGCCCTCATCACACTGTCCCCCCGCTTGCAAGGAGGGAATAGTGACTAACTCGCAATGTTCAGCATCTGGGAGGGTGGCGGCCAGCTGCTGGGGCGAGCGTTCCCCTGTGGCGGGGCGCGATCGGACCCCCCGGAGCCAACGTCCAGTCAGCGGGAGCAGTGGCTCAGGACCTCGTGGGGCGGACACTGCTCCCCCCCCCCAGTCCCATGCTGTAGGGAGGCTGTAGCCAACAGCCTCCATATAAAACAAAAAATCCTGAAAGAAATAAATCAAACACTTTTACCAAGAGAACTCAGTAGAGCTCCCCTAGCTGTGACTGGCTCCTCCGGGCACAGTTTCTAAACTGAGTCTGGTGGGAGGGGCATAGAGGGAGGAGCCAGCCCACACTATTAAACTCTTAAAGTGCCAATGGCTCCTGGTGGACCCATCTATACCCCATGGTACTAATATGGACCCCAACATCCTCTAGGACGTAAGAAAAAGTGGGTGTTCCATTCAGTCACACTGTGTACAGAAGTGAAGAAGCTTGTAGTCCATTTGCAGATGGGAGTGCACCAACAGATGTTGCAGTGTCTATTGGTAGTGTAATGGTTCAATTGTTAGTATTACTAACTCATAATATAGACTAGGTGATTCATCGCGCCCTACGGGTACTCTTCACACAGTCGCAAGGGGCTATCCCCTGCATGCCTTTCTGGCGTTCAATATTTGTATTATATGGAGTATTACCATTGCACGATGAAAGGGCGTGTGATGTGTCAAAGTCAGAAAAATATCTCTATGCACACTACCATATTTGCACCTCACACGGGTCCGTGCTGCGCATGCGTGCGCTCTCCCGTGCATGCGCATACCCGCTGTTACATGCACCCGCAGGGGCACGGTATGCGTATTTACGGTAGAGTGTATGTGTTCGTAGCGTGCGACTCAATCGTTACATATTTTCACTATATAATGTGTTTTGTAGATAATGGTCCCTTTGATAGATTCTGAAAGTTTAGTTAATATAGCATGTTCCTGGACAGAGGGATCCCTCTTTGTATTGTACGAAGGGTCTAACAGGGGTCATACAGTGGTGTTTAGTATCCATCGGAAGGGTATTTAATTAGCAATATTCCGGTGTTGGTTTGGAGCGGATTAATCGCTCGTGCGAATAGTTATGGACATAAGAAGTTTATGTCCATTTACTATTATTTGCTCTTACTTAGCCATGCGGCGGGAAACCCAGTATCCCACCCACCTGAACAGTTGGAAGTAGCCACAGCCCACCTGTATGAATCAACCTATGACCTTTTGTTATAATGCGAAGCCGAATTCCTGTGTCCAATGAACAATGAGATTGTAGGGACCATTGAATTGTATTGTGTGTGGGGCATAAATAGGCAGGCCGACCATATCCAGTTCACTCTCTTCAACGGTTCTCATTGCTGATAATCGGGAGCTGGATATCGAGGCGCATGCGATCGTTTCCCCTTGTGCGTAAGTTTTCTCCGCAATCATATTGATCTTCTTGTTATTGTGAGCCATCTCTCTCTCTCTCTCTTCTCCTCTTTCTCTCTTATTTTCCCTTAAAACGTAATTGTATTGTATTGTATTTCCTGTGTAGTTATCTGGTTAGTTAGTCTATGTTATATTGTAGTGTATGACTTGTATTGTATTAATTCTTTTGCAAGTATAACATTCATAATATATATATAAGGCGTTGGACCCTAAGCACGGTATCTGTGTATTTCTTATAGTGTTAAGTATTCTCAGAGCGTCGGTGACGCTCGAACAGCTTTTAAGTTAATAAGGTTATACCGTGTTGCATTTACACTCTATCATTACACTAAGGTTTTACTGCATAATACATTGTTGATGGTTTAGATATAAAGGTTTAACATTGTGAGCGTCTGCGCCGCTGGTGATCTCCTCGTGGTCCCGAGCGTCCGCTACGCTATAGCGAATCATTACGTTAGACGGCAGCCAATAGCGTGCCTGCCTGTGATCTCTTGGCCGTGAGCGAACGTGACGCTTGAGCGTCTCGACTACGGCTAAGCGATTGTTACGCAACGTGCATACCCTTACGGTACTCCATACGTAAATAGCGTACAGTGTTCTTAGACCTCATAAAGGGTTTTATATAAGATAAATATTTAGCTTTATCAGATGGTGAAGCCCTTTGCGACGGGGATGGGGCGGGAAAGTGGGTGCCACGGATAGGGAAGGGGGTCTGGAGGCGCTGCAGTTGGGGGAGGGTCAGGTGGGGGGCTGTCGTGGATGGGAGAGAGGTTACAGAGGTGCTGCGAGTGGGGAAGGGGCGGGTGCAGCGGTGCCGCAAGTGGGGTAGGGGGTCCGGAGGCACTGCGGGTGGGGGATGGGCGGGGGTGCCACGGATGGGGGCCGGATGCACTGCGGGTGGTGGAGGGGCGGGTGCGGGGCTGGCGTGGATTGGGTAGGGGGTCCAGAGGCAGAGCGCATGGGGGAGTTGTGGGTGTAGGTTGCCGTGGATAGGGGAGTGGGTCCGGGGGCATTGCGGGTGTGGGAAGGGCGGGTATATTGAGGTATATATAATGGGGTAAATGTGTGTGCTGTGTAGTATATAGGGGTGTATGAGTGTGTGGTGTGTAATATATAGAGATGTATGTGTGTGGTGTGTCGTACTGTATATAATCAGAGCCGGCCCTAACCAATATGATGCCCTAGGCAAGAATTTGGCTGGTGCCCCCTAGCACCACCGCTAGTTCCGCCTCTGACCGCACACCCCTTTCCCAGCATCATCACCCTCCACCCATAGCAGTCCTTTTTTTTTTTTTCTACCACCTGTAATTTAAATAAGAACAGTGTGCACATTCGGCGCACAGCCCAAAAAGGTATGTGTTTTTACTGGCAAGGGGCATGGCCACACACAATAGTAACCCCAATTCAAATTATGCCACACAGTGGTGCAACTTTATTCACAAATTATTATGTGTCCCTTATTCACATTACATCACACAATAGTACCACTATACCTTACATACGTTACTACTCACAGTAGCGCCCCTCAATCACATAACATCATACTGAATTGTTCCTTATTCACATTACACCACACCATATTGCTCTTTTCTCTTACGTCCTAGAGGATGCTGGGGTCCACATTAGTACCATGGGGTATAGACGGGTCCACTAGGAGCCATTGGCACTTTAAGAGTTTGAGAGTGTGGGCTGGCTCCTCCCTCTATGCCCCTCCTACCAGACTCAGTTTAGAAAATGTGCCCAGAGGAGCCAGTCACATCTAGGGGAGCTCTACAGAGCTACTTTAGTAAAGTTTATTTTAGAGTTTATTATTTTACAGGGAGACTGATGGCAACAGCCTCCCTGCATCATGTTACTAAGGGGGGGGGGGGGGGGGTGGAGTAGTGTCCGCCCTGCAGGGTCTGAGCCACTATCTCCGCTGATAGAACACTGAGCTCCTGAGGGGATAGAACGTTCCCAGTCACAGGGGATCGCTCACTCCGGCAGCATGCCGCCACCCCCTACAGAGCCAGAAGATCAGTGGCGAGTGAGTCACCGGCCCCCTAGCAAGCAGGGAGCCGGTGTGAAGATGGCGGCAACAGGGTATGAAGCGCAGTACTAACTGGGCTCAGCGGTACATAGTGCGGCGCTGTGAGGGGCGCCCTGAGCCAGCGCCTACACCCTACACTGACCTATCAAGCCTATCGGGGTCCCGGGATCGCTACCAGCACAATTCCTCAGGCCAGTATAATCTCCAGAAGAGCGGGAAGACAGTGCAATTAAGGGGGCAGAGCTTCTCCTCAGAGCAGACACAGCAGTGTTCAGCGCCATTTTCCTTCCTGCAGAAACGCTGTCAGTGAAGAGCAGTCCCTCCAGAGCAACTCCAGCTCTCTCTTATGGTACCAGGGGGTTGTAGAAAGGAGGGGAGGCTGTGAAAAGACTGTATAACCTATTAAGGTGCACAGTCAGCGCTGGTTGGGGTCTCCCTATACCACTGAAAGCGCTGTGTGTGGGTTGGCTCCAATCTCGGTGTCTCTCTTGCCATTCTTGGGGGTGAAACTCTGTGTGTGTGTGTGTGTGTGTGTGGAGTGTCTGTGGTCTCCATTTAGCTATGTCCAGGGACTCGGTGTCATATGGTGCAGAGGATAGGTCTTCTCAGGATGATCTCATTCCATGTAATCAGGATTGCACCGTTTTAGCGCAGATACCAGCAAGGGAGACTGAATGGTTATCCTCTATCAAATCTATGATAACTCAGATTTCTACTACGGTTGAACAGAATGTATCTGCAACTTAGGTTTTACAGAACTCTATAGCAGTTTGGTCCGGTTCTGTTTCCTCAGGGCCCCCCTCTATTGGTTCCCACAAACATGCTCTTGCCCAGATTATGCAAGATGACACGGATACCGATTCTGACACGGCAGACGGTGAGGGATCCGGATGGAAAGTCGACAGTAACTAGGTCGACAATGTCTAGGTCGACCACTATTGGTCGACCGTAACTAGGTCGACAGGGTCAAAAGGTCGACAGGGTCAAAAGGTCGACATGTTCTAGGTCGACAGGTCAAAAGGTCGACATGAGTTTTTCCAATTTTTTTCTTTTTTTGAATCTTTTCATACTTAACAATCCACGTGGACTACGATTGGAACGGTAATCTGTGCCGAGCGAAGCGAAGGCACCATGCCCGAAGCATGGCGAGCGAAGCGAGCCATGCGAGGGGACGCGGTGCACTAATTGGGGTTCCCGGTCACTCTACGAAGAAAACGACACCAAAATAACATGAAAAACTCATGTCGACCTTTTGACCTGTCGACCTAGAACATGTCGACCTTTTGACCCTGTCGACCTTTTGACCCTGTCGACCTAGTTACTGTCGACCAATAGTGGTCGACCTAGACATTGTCGACCTAGTTACTGTCGACTTTCAATACCACACCCGACGGTGATGTGCTCAGGGGGGCAGCATCTCTTGCAAAAGGGGTGCAGTTGATGATAGAGGCTATCAGGGATGTGTTGAATATTGCAGATACAACACCTGAGCAGGTTGAGGCAGCTTACTTCACTGACAATAAGAAAGCCTCGCTAACCTTCCCTGCGTCCAAAGAATGAAATGCTATTTTTGAGAAAGCGTGGGAAAACCCGGAGAAAAAAATCCAGATCCCTAGAAGGGATCTGGCTGCTTTCCCCTTCCCTGAGGAGGATAGGAAAAAAAACAAGATTTTACTCACCGGTAAATCTATTTCTCGTAGTCTGTAGTGGATGCTGGGGACTCAGTAAGGACCATGGGGAATAGACGGGCTCAGCAGGAGACTGGGCACTTTAAGAAAGATTTAGTACTATATCTGTTGTGCACTGGCTCCTCCCTCTATGCCCCTCCTCCAGACCTCAGTTAAGGAAACTGTGCCCGGAAGAGCTGACATAATAAGGAAAGGATTTGGAACCCAGGGTAAGAATCATTCCAGCCACACCAATCACACCGTACAACTTGTGATAACATACCCAGTTAACAGTATAAACATAACTGAGCCTAACTGAACAGATGGCTCATAACCAAAACCCTGTATTACGCAATAACTATATACACGTATTGCAGAAAGTCCGCACTTGGGACGGGCGCCCAGCATCCACTACGGACTACGAGAAATAGATTTACCGGTGAGTAAAATCTTATTTTCTCTAACGTCCTAAGTGGATGCTGGGGACTCCATAAGGACCATGGGGATTATACCAAAGCTCCCAAACGGGCCGGGGGAGTGCGGACGACTCTGCAGCACCGAATGAGCAAACTCAAGGTCCTCCTTAGCCAGGGTATCAAACTTGTAGAACTTAGCAAAAGTGTTTGAACCCGACCAAGTAGTTGCTCGGCAAAGTTGTAATGCCGAGACCCCTTGGGCAGCCGTCCAAGAAGAGCCCACATTCCTTGTGGAATGGGCCTTTACTGATCTTGGATGCGGCAATCCTGCCGCAGAATGAGCTTGTTGAATCGCGTTACAGATCCAGCGAGCAATAGTTTGCTTTGAAGCAGGTGCACCCAGCTTGTTGGGTGCATACAGTATGAACAGCGAATCAGACTTTCTGACTCCAGCCATTCTAGAAACATAAATCTTCAAAGACCGGACTACTTCGAGTAACTTGGAGTCCTCCAGGTCACGAGTAGCCGCAGGTACCACAATAGGTTGGTTCAGGTGAAAAGATGACACCAACTTCAGCAGAAACTGCGGACGGGTCCGCAATTCTGCCCTATCTACATGGAAAATCAGGTAGGGGCTTTTACAGGACAAAGCCGCCAATTCTGACACACGCCTAGCCGAAGCCAAGGCCAACAACATGACCACTTTCCAAGTGAGATATTTGAGCTCCACTGTCTTAAGTGGCTCAAACCAGTGAGATTTCAGTAAATCCAAAACTACATTGAGATCCCACGGTGCCACAAAAGGGGGCTGAATATGCAGCACTCCTTTAACAAATGTCTGAACCTCAGGCAGTGAAGCCAGTTCTTTTTGAAAGAAGATGGATAGGGACGAAATCTGGACCTTTATGGATCCTAGTTTAAGGCCCATAGTCACACCTGCCTGCAGGAAGTGTAGGAATCGCCCAAGCTGAAATTCCTCTGTAGGAGCCTTCCTGGCCTCACACCAAGCAACATATTTTCGCCATATTCGGTGATAATGTTTTGCGGTCACGTCCTTCCTAGCCTTTATCAGCGTAGGGATAACTTCCTCCGGAATACCCTTTTCCGCTAGGATCCACCGTTCAACCGCCATGCTGTCAAACGCAGCCGCGGTAAGTCTTGGAACAGACAGGGGCCCTGTTGCAACAGGTCCTGTCTGAGAGGCAGAGGCCACGGGTCCTCTGATAGCAACTCTTGCAGTTCTGGGTACCAAGTTCTTCTTGGCCAATCCGGAACAATGAGTATTGTTCTTACTCCTCTTTTCCTTATGATCCTCAGCACCTTGGGTATGAGAGGTAGAGGAGGGAACACAGACTGACTGGAACACCCACGGTGTCACCAGAGCGTCCACAGCTATTGCCTGAGGGTCCCTTGACCTGGCGCAATACCTTTTCAGCTTTTTGTTGAGACGGGACGCCATCATGTCCACCTGTGGCAGTTCCCATCGATTTACAATCTGCGAGAAGACTTCTGGATGAAGTCCCCACTCTCCCGGATGTAGGTCGTGTCTGCTGAGGAAGTCTGCTTTCCAGTTGTCCACTCCCGGAATGAACACTGCTGACAGTGCTTGTATGTGATTCTCCGCCCAACGAAGAATCCTGGTGGCTTCCGCCATTGCCACCCTGCTTCTTGTGCCGGCCTGGCGGTTTACATGAGCGAAAGCAGTGATGTTGTCTGACTGAATCAGCACTGTTTTTTCTCGGAGCAGCGGCTCCGCTTGAGTCAGGGCATTGTATATTGCCCTTAGTTCCAGGATATTGATGTGCAGACAAGCCTCTTGACTTGACCACAGTCCTTGGAAGTTTTTTTTTTTTCCTGAGTGACTGCCCCCCACCCTCGGAGGCTTGCATCTGTGGTCACCAGGACCCAGTCCTGTATGCCGAACCTGCGACCCTCGAGGAGATGAGCACTCTGCAGAAGAGACACCCTGGCCCTGGGGGACAGGGTGATCAGCCGGTGCATCTGAAGATGCGATCCGGACCACTCGTCCAGCAGATCCCACTGAAAGATCCTCGCATGGAACCTGCCGAAGGGAATGGCTGCGTATGACGCCACCATCTTTCCCAGGACTCGTGTGCAGTGATGCACCGATGCCTTTTTCGGTTTTAGGAGGCCTCTGACCAGAGTCACGAGCTCCTGAGCCTTCTCCTCCGTGAGAAACACCTTCTTCTAGTCTGTGTCCAGAATCATGCCCAGGAAGGGCAGACGTGTCGAAGGAATCAGCTGCGACTTTGGAATATTCAGGATCCAGCTGTCTCACTTCCTGAGAGAGTGCCACATTGAACAGCAACTGCTCTCTGGACCTCGCAAGTATGGGATAATTGTAACTCCTTTCTTCCGAAGGAGTATCATCATCTCCGCCATCACCTTGGTAAATATTCTCTGTGCCGTGGACAGGCCAAACGGCAACGTCTGGAATTGGTAATGACAGTCCTGTACCACAAACCTGAGGTACTCCTGATGAGGAGGAAAAATGGGGATATGCAAGTAAGCATCCTTGATGTCCAGGGACACCATGTAATCCCTCTCCTCCATGCTTGCAATGACCGCTCTGAGCGATTCCATTTTGAATTTGAATTTCTTTAGATAAACGTTCAGGGACTTTAAATTCAAAATGGGCCTGACCGAACCGTCCGGTTTCAGTACCACAAACATTGTGGAGTAGTAACCCCTTCCCTGCTGAAGTAGGGGAACCTTCACCACCACCTGCTGGAGATATAGTTTGTGTATTGCCGCCAGCACTACTTCCCTCTCCATGGGGGAGGCCGGCAAGGCAGATTTTAGGAAGCGTTGAGGAGGCGCCTCTTCGAATTCCAGCTTGTATCCCTGAGACACAATCTGTATCGCCCAAGGATCCACCCGGGAACACACCCACTGGTGGCTGCAATTCTTGAGACGCGCCCCCACCACTCCTGGTTCCGCCTGTGGCGCCCCAGCGTCATGCGGTAGATTTAGAGGAGGCCGGGGAGGACTTCTGCTCCTGGGCACTGGCTGATAATACGGTGCTTTCTTAGGCTGTGAGGAAACATACGGCAAGAATTTTGACTTCCCATCAGTTGCCGTCGAAATGAGGTCTGAAAGACCGTCCCCAAATAATTCCTCACCCTTATATGGTAAAACCTCCATATGTCTTTTCGAGTCAGCATCCCCTGTCCACTGCCTAGTCCATAGGATCCTTCTGGCAGAAATGGACATTGCATTTATTTTAGAGCTGAGAGAACAAATGTCCCTCTGAGCATCCCGCATATACAGGACCACGTCTTTGATATGCCCCAGGGTCAATAAGATATTATCTCTGTCCATGGTGTCTAACTCCTCCGACAGAGAATCAGTCCATGCTGCAACTGCGCTGCACATCCACGCCGACGCAATGGCAGGCTTCAGGATAGTACCCGAATGTGTATACACAGCTTTCAGGATTGATTCCTGCTTTCTATCTGCAGGATCCTTGAGTGCGGCCGTATCCGGAGACGGTAGGGCCACCTTCTTGGATAAGTGTGAACGCCTTGTCTACCCTGGGAAGGGCTTCCCAGCGTACCCTGTCCGTTGGCGGGAAAGGATACGCTATAAGTAGCCTCCTGGGAATTATGACCTTCTTTTCCGGGGATTCCCAGGCTTTTTCACATAATTCGTTTAATTCATGTGAAGGGGGAAAGTAACCTCTTATTTTTTCTCCCCAAACATATTAATCCTCTTGTTGGGGACAGGGATTTCCTCAGCAATATGCAATACATCTTTCATTGCTATAATCATGTATCGGATGGCTTTAGTCATTTTAGGCTGCAATTTAGTCTCATCGTCGTCGACACTGGAGTCAGACTCTGTGTCGACATCTGTGTCGACTAACTTAGATAGTGGACGCTTGAGAGACCCTGACGGCCCCTGCCCTGTGGGATCAGGCACTGAGTGAGACCCTGACTGTCCCACGGCTTCAGCTTTATCCATCCTCTTATGTAAAGAGGTTACATTGTCATTTAACATTTTCCACATATCCAGCCAACCTTGTGTTGACACCTGCGGTGTCGACACCACATCCATCTGCACCTGCTCCGCCTCCACATACCCTTCCTCGTCAAACATGTCAACACTGACGTACCGACACACCTCTCACACTCTGGGAATGCTCTGACTGAGGACAGGACCCCACTAAGGCTTTTGGGGAGACAGAAGGAGTATGCCAGCACACACCACAGCGCTATATAACCCAGGGATTTACACTCCAATATGTGTTTACCCTGTAGCTGCTGATTATCACCTTTTTGCGCCTAAATTTATGTGCCCCCCCTCTCTTTTTGCCTCTGGAGTACCTGGATACTGCAGGGGAGAGCCCAGGGAGCTTGCTTCCAGCGGAACTGTGAATTAAAATGGCGCTGGCGTGCTGAGGAAGAAGGCCCCGCCCCCTCAGCGGCGGGCTTCTGTCCCGCTTTATTCTGTGTAAAAAATGGCGGGAGTATCCCTACATACAGTCTAGGACTGTATATATGGGTATTTTTGCCACCAAAGGTATCTTATTGCTGCCCAGGGCGCTGCCCAGGGCGCAACCCCCCCCCCCCCTCCCACCCAGCGCCCTGCACCCTACAGTGACCGGAGTGTGTAAGTGTGCTGGGGAGCAATGGCGCACAGCTGCGGTGCTGTGCGCTACCTTAGTGAAGACTGGAGTCTTTGTGCCTCAGATTTCGAAGTCTTCTTGCTTCTCCTGGACCTCAGTGCTTCTGGCTCTGTGAGGGGGACGGCGGCGCGGCTCCGGGAACGGACCGCCGGTGTTCGATCCCTCTGGTGCTAATGGTGTCCAGTAGCCTAGAAGCACAACCGGCTGCATGCAAGCAGGTTTGCTTCTCTCCCCTCAGTCCCTCGTAGCAGTGAGTGTCTGCTGCCAGCAGAGCTCACTGAAAATAAAAAAACCTAACAAATATATCTCTTTCTTTTTCTAGCAGGCTCAGGAGAGCCCACTAGGTGCCTCTGCTCTGGCCGGGCACAGATTCTAACTGAGGTCTGGAGGAGGGGCATAGAGGGAGGAGCCATTGCACACCAGATATAGTACTAAATCTTTCTTAAAGTGCCCAGTCTCCTGCGGAGCCCGTCTATTCCCCATGGTCCTTACGGAGTCCCCAGCATCCACTTAGGACAGGCCTGGCCAACCTGTGGCTCTCCAGCTGTTGTAAAACTACAAGTCCCATCATGCCTTGCCACAGTTTTGCTATTAGGGAATGCTAAAACTGTGGCAGGGCATGCTGGGATGTGTAGTTTCATTACATCTGGAGAGCCACAGGTTGGCCAGGCCTGACTTAGGACGTTAGAGAAATAAGAATTTACTCACCGGTAATTCTATTTCTCATAGTCCGTAGTGGATGCTGGGAACTCCGTAAGGACCATGGGGAATAGACGGGCTCCGCAGGAAACTGGGCACTCTAAAAGAAAGATTAGGTACTATCTGGTGTGCACTGGCTCCTCCCTTTATGACCCTCCTCCAGACCTCAGTTAGGGAAACTGTGCCCGGAAGAGCTGACATTACAAGGAAAGGATTTGGAATCCAGGGTAAGACTCATACCAGCCACACCAATCACACCGTACAACTTGTGATAACCATACCCAGTTAACAGTATGAACAATAACTGAGCCTCATTCAACGGATGGCTCAAAACAATAACCCTTTAGTTAAGCAATAACTATATACATGTATTGAAGAGAGTCCGCACTTGGGACGGGCGCCCAGCATCCACTACGGACTACGAGAAATAGAATTACCGGTGAGTAAATTCTTATTTTCTCTGACGTCCTAGTGGATGCTGGGAACTCCGTAAGGACCATGGGGATTATACCAAATCTCCCAAACGGGCGGGAGAGTGCGGATGACTCTGCAGCAACGAATAGGCAAACACAAGGTCCTCCTTAGCCAGGGTATCAAACTTGTAGAACTTTGCAAATGTGTTTGAACCCGACCAAGTAGCAGCTCAGCAAAGCTTTAATGCCGAGACTCCTCGGGCAGCCGCCCAAGAAGAACCCACCTTCCTTGTGGAGTGGGCTTTCACTGATTTCGGATGCGGCAATCCTGCCGCAGAATGAGCTTGCTGAATCGTGTTACAGATCCAGCGCGCAGTAGTTTGCTTTGAAGCAGGAGCACCCAGCTTGTTGGGTGCATGCAGGATAAACAGCGAGTAAGTTTTCCGGACTCCAGCCGTCCTGGCTACATAGATTTTCAAAGCCCTGACTACATCAAGTAACTTGGAGTCCTCCAAGTCCCGAGTAGCCGCAGGCACCACAATAGGTTGGTTCAAATGAAACGCTGATACCACCTTTGGGAGAAATTGGGGACGAGTCCTCAATTCTGCCCTGTCCATATGGAATATCAGATAAGGGCTTTTACATGACAAAGCCGCTAATTCTGACACACGCCTAGCCGAAGCTAAGGCCAATAGCATGACCACTTTCCACGTGAGATATTTTAGCTCCACGGTCTTCAGTGGCTCAAACCAATGGGATTTCAAGAAATCCAAACACAACGTTAAGATCCCAAAGTGCCACTGGAGGCACAAAAGGGGGCTGAATATGCAGCACTCCCTTAACAAACGTCTGAACTTCAGGCAGTGAAGCCAGTTCTTTTTTAAAGAAAATAGTTAGGGCCGAAATCTGGACCTTTATGGACCCCAATTTTAGGCCCATAGTCACCCCTGACTGTAGGAAGTGCAGAAATCGACCCAGCTGGAATTCCTCTGTTGGGGCCTACCTGGCCTCACACCAAGCAACATATTTCCGCCATATGCGGTGATAATGCTTTGCTGTCACATCCTTCCTAGCTTTTAGCAGCGTAGGAATCACTTCATCTGGAATGCCCTTTTCCGTTAGGATCCGACATTCAACCGCCATGCCGTCAAACGCAGCCGCGGTAAGTCTTGGAACAGACAGGGCCACTGCTGTAACAGGTCCTGTCTGAGAGGCAGAGGCCATGGGTCCTCTGAGATCATGTCTTGTAGTTCTGGGTACCAAGTTCTTCTTGGCCAATCCGGAACGATGAGCATTGTTCTTACTCCTCTCTTTCTTACGATCCTCAGTACCTTGGGTATGAGAGGAGAGAAGTGAACACATAAACCGACTGGTACACCCACGGTGTCACTAGTGCGTCCACAGCTATCGCCTGAGGGTCCCTTGACCTGGCGCAATATTTTTTTAGCTTTTTGTTGACGCCATCATGTCCACCTGTGGCAGTTCCCAACGATTTACAATCTGTATGAAGACTGCTTGATGAAGTTCCCGAGAAGATGAGCACTCTGCAGCCACCACAGCAGAGACACCCTGGCCCTCTGGGACAGGGTTATCAACCGATGCATCTGAAGATGCGATCCGGACCATTTGTCTAACACATGGGTCTTCATCCTGTGGCCCTCCAGCTGCTGTGAAACTACACATCCCAGCATGCCCTGCCACAGTTTTGCTATTAAGGTATGCTAAAACTGAGGCAGGGCATGCTGGGATGTGTAGTTCCACAGCAGCTGGAGGGTCGCAGGTTGAAGACCCATGGTCTAACAGATCCCACTGAAAGATCCTTGCATGGAACCTGCCGAAGGGAATTGCTTCGTAAGAAGCCACCATCTTTCCCAGGACTCACGTGCAGTGATGCACCGACAACTGTTTTGGTTTCAGGAGGTCCCTGACCAGAGATGACAATTCCTGGGCCTTCTCCACCGGGAGAAACACCTTCTTCTGTTCTGTGTCCAGAATCATGCCCAGGAAAAGCAGACGCGTCGCAGGAATCAGCTGCGACTTTGGGATATTCAGAATCCAGCCGTGTTGTTGCAACACCTCTTGAGAAAGTGCTACGCTGACCAACAACTGCTCTCTGGACCTCGCCTTTATAAGGAGATCGTCCAAGTACGGGATAATTATAACTCCCTTCTTCCGAAGGAGTATCATCATCTCGGCCATTACCTTGGTAAATACTCTCGGTGCCGTGGACAGGCCAAACGGCAACGTCTGGAATTGGTAATGACAGTCCTGTACCACAAACCTGAGGTACTCCTGGTGAGGTGGGTAAATGGGGACGTGCAAGTAAGCATCCTTGATGTCCAGCGACACCATAAAATCCCCCCTCTTCCAGGCTTGCAATAACCGCCCTGAGCGATTCCATTTTGAACTTCCTTATACAAGTGTTCAAGGATTTTAAATTCAGAATGGGTCTTAGCGAACCGTCCGGTTTCGGTACCACAAACAGTGTGGAATAGTAACCCCTTCCCTGTTGAAGGAGGGGTACCTTGATTATCACCTGCTGGAGGAACAGCTTGTGAATTGCCGCCAGTACTACCTCCCTGTCCCTGGGGGAAGCTGGCAAGGCTGATTTGAGGTAACGGCGAGGGAGAGTCGCCTCTAACTCCAGCTTGTATCCCTGAGATACAATTTGTACAGCCCAGAGATCCACCTGTGAGCAAGCCCACTGGTTGCTGAAGTTTTGCAGACGCTTCCCCACCGCACCTGGCTCCGCCTGTGGAGCCCCAGCGTCATGCGGTGGACTTAGTGGAAGCGGGGGAGGATTTTTGTTCCTGGGAACTGGCTGCCTGGTGCAGCTTCTTTCCTCTACCCCTGCCTCTGGCCAGAAAGAATGCGCCTCTGACCCGCTTGCCTTTCTGAGGCCGAAAGGACTGCATTTGATAATACGGTGCTTTCTTAGGCTGTGAGGGAACCGGAGATAAAAGTCGACTTCCCAGCTGTTGCTGTGGATACGAGGTCCGAGAGACCATCCCCAAACAATTACTCACCCTTATAAGGCAAAACCTCCATGTGTTTTTTAGAATCAGCATCACCTGTCCACTGCCGAGTCCATAACACTCTCCTGGCAGAAATGGACATTGCATTAATTCTAGATTCCAGCAGGCAAATGTCCCTCTGGGCATCCCGTATATATAAGACGACGTCTTTTATATGTTCTAGGGTTAGCAAAATAGTATCACTGTCGAGGGAATCAATGTTGTCTGACAGGGTATCAGTCCATGCTGCTGCAGCACTACACATCCAGGCTGAAGCAATAGCAGATCTCAGTAGAGTACCAGAGTGTATATACACAGACTTCAGGATAGCTTCCTGCTTTCTATCCGCAGGCTCCTTCAGGACGGCCGTATCCTGAGACGGCAGTGCCACCCTTTTAGATAAGCGTGTGAGCGCCTTGTCCACCCTAGGGGATATTTCCCAACGTAACCTATCCGTTGGCGGGAAAGGGTATGCCATCAGTAACCTCTTAGAAATCACTAGTTTCTTATCAGAGGAAGACAACGCTTTTTCACACAATTCATTTAATTCATCAGATGGGGGAAAAGTCACTGGTTGCTTTTTCTCCCCAAACATAATACCCTTCTTGGTAGTAACCGGGTTAACGTCAGAAATGTGCAATACATCTTTCATTGCAGTAATCATGCATCGGATGGCCTTTGTAGACTGTACATTTGTCTCATCATCGTCTACACTGGAGTCAGACTCCGTGTCGACATCTGTGTCTACCATCTGAGCTAGCGGGCGTTTATGAGCCCCTGACGGCCTCTGAGTCGCCTGGGCAGGCGCTAGCCGAGACCCCGGCTGTCCCAAGGCTGCCGCGTCATCGAACCTTTTATGTAAGGAGTTGACACGGTCGGTTAAGACCTTCCACATATTCATCCAATCAGGTGTCGCCCCGTCGGGGGCGATACCACACTTATCTGTCCCTGCTCAGCCTCCACGTAACCCTCCTCATCAAACATCTCGACACAGCCGTACAGACACACCGCACACACACAGGGAATGCTCAGACTGAGGACAGGACCCCACAAAGTCCTTTGGGGAGACAGAGAGAGAGTATGCCAGCACACACCACAGCGCTATAGAACACAGGGATTTACACTATAATAATAAGATTTTACTTACCGATAAATCTATTTCTCGTAGTCCGTAGTGGATGCTGGGACTCCGTCAGGACCATGGGGATTAGCGGCTCCGCAGGAGACAGGGCACAAAAATAAAGCTTTAGGATCAGGTGGTGTGCACTGGCTCCTCCCCCTATGACCCTCCTCCAAGCCTCAGTTAGGATACTGTGCCCGGACGAGCGTACACAATAAGGAAGGATTTTGAATCCCGGGTAAGACTCATACCAGCCACACCAATCACACCGTACAACTTGTGATCTGAACCCAGTTAACAGTATGACAAAACGTAGGAGCCTCTGAACAGACGGCTCACAACAATAACAACCCGATTTTTTTGTAACAATAACTATGTACAAGTATTGCAGACAATCCGCACTTGGGATGGGCGCCCAGCATCCACTACAGACTACGAGAAATAGATTTATCGGTAAGTAAAATCTTATTTTCTCTGACGTCCTAGTGGATGCTGGGACTCCGTCAGGACCATGGGGATTATACCAAAGCTCCCAAACGGGCGGGAGAGTGCGGATGACTGCAGCACCGAATGAGAGAACTCCAGGTCCTCTTTAGCCAGGGTATCAAATTTGTAGAATTTTACAAACGTGTTCTCCCCCGACCACGTAGCTGCTCGGCAGAGTTGTAATGCCGAGACCCCTCGGGCAGCCGCCCAGGATGAGCCCACCTTCCTTGTGGAATGGGCCTTGACAGATTTAGGCTGTGGCAGGCCTGCCACAGAATGTGCAAGTTGAATTGTGCTACAAATCCAACGAGCAATCGTCTGCTTAGAAGCAGGAGCACCCAGCTTGTTGGGTGCATACAGTATAAACAGCGAGTCAGATTTTCTGACTCCAGCCGTCCTTGAAATATATATATTCAATGCCCTGACAACGTCCAGCAACTTGGAATCCTCCAAATCGCTAGTAGCCGCAGGCACCACAATAGGTTGGTTCAGGTGAAACGCTGACACCACCTTAGGCAGAAACTGAGGACGCGTCCGCAGTTCTGCCCTGTCCGAATGGAAAATCAGATATGGGCTTTTATACGATAAAGCCGCCAATTCTGATACTCTCCTGGCTGAAGCCAGGGCCAGTAGCATGGTTACTTTCCATGTAAGATATTTCAAATCCACCAATTTGAGTGGCTCAAACCAATGGGATTTGAGAAAATCCAAAACTACATTAAGGTCCCACGGAGCCACTGGGGGCACAACCGGGGGCTGTATATGTAGTACTCCTTTTACAAAAGTCTGGACTTCAGGAACTGAAGCTAATTCTTTCTGGAAGAAAATCGACAGGGCCGAAATTTGAACCTTAATGGACCCCAATTTGAGTCCCATAGACAATCCTGTTTGCAGGAAATGTAGGAATCGACCCAGTTGAAATTCCTCCGTGGGGGCCTTCCTGGCCTCACACCACGCAACATATTTTCTCCAAATGCGGTGATAATGTTGTGCAGTCACCTCCTTCCTGGCTTTTACCAGTGTAGGGATGACCTCTTCCGGAATGCCTTTTTCCCTTAGAATTCGGCGTTCAACCGCCATGCCGTCAAACGCAGCCGCGGTAAGTCTTGGAATAGACACGGTCCCTGCTGAAGCAGGTCCCGTCTTAGAGGTAGAGGCCACGGATCTTCCGTGAGCATCTCCTGAAGTTCCGGGTACCAAGTTCTTCTTGGCCAATCCGGAGCCACGATTATCGTTCTTACTCCCCTTTGCCGTATAATTCTCAGTACTTTTGGTATGAGAGGCAGAGGAGGAAACACATACACTGACTGGAACACCCACGGTGTTACCAGAGCGTCCACAGCTATTGCCTGAGGGTCTCTTGACCTGGCGCAATACCTGTCCAGTTTTTTGTTGAGGCGAGACGCCATCATATCCACCTTTGGTTTTTCCCAACGGTTCACAATCATGTGGAAGACTTCTGGATGAAGTCCCCACTCTCCCGGGTGTAGATCGTGTCTGCTGAGGAAGTCCGCTTCCCAGTTGTCCACTCCCGGAATGAACACTGCTGACAGTGCTATCACATGATTTTCCGCCCAGCGAAGAATCCTTGCAGCTTCTGCCATTGCCCTCCTGCTTCTTGTGCCGCCCTGTCTGTTTACGTGGGCGACTGCCGTGATGTTGTCCGACTGGATCAACACCGGCTGACCCTGAAGCAGGGGTTTTGCCAGGCTTAGAGCATTGTAAATCGCTCTTAGCTCCAGTATATTTATGTGAAGAGACATCTCCAGGCTTGACCATACTCCCTGGAAGTTTCTTCCTTGTGTGACCGCTCCCCAGCCTCTCAGACTGGCATCCGTGGTCACCAGGACCCAGTCCTGTATGCCGAATCTGCGACCCTCTAACAGATGAGCACTCTGCAACCACCACAGAAGAGACACCCTTGTCCGTGGCGATAAAGTTATCCGCTGATGCATCTGCAGATGCGATCCGGACCATTTGTCCAGCAGATCCCACTGAAAAGTTTGTGCGTGGAATCTGCCGAATGGAATCGCTTCGTAAGAAGCCACCATCTTTCCCAGGACTCTTGTGCATTGATGCACAGACCCTTTTCCTGGTTTTAGGAGGTTCCTGACAAGTTCGGATAACTCCCTGGCTTTCTCCTCCGGAAGAAACACCTTTTTCTGAACCGTGTCCAGAATCATTCCCAGGAACAGCAGACGTGTCGTCGGGGTCAATTGAGATTTTGGAAAATTCAGAATCCACCCGTGCTGTTGCAGCACTACTTGGGTTAGTGCTACTACGTCCTCCAGCTGTTCTCTGGACCTTGCCCTTATCAGGAGATCGTCCAAGTAAGGGATAATTAATACGCCTTTTCTTCGCAGAAGAAACATCCTTTCGGCCATTACCTTGGTAAAGACCCGAGGTGCCATGGACAATCCAAACGGCAGCGTCTGAAACTGATAACGACAGTTTTGCACCAGGAACCTGAGGTACCCTTGATGTGAAGGGCAGATTGGGACATGCAGGTAAGCATCCTTGATGTCCAGGGACACCATAAAGTCCCCTTCTTCCAGATTCGCTATCACTGCTCTGAGTGACTCCATCTTGAACTTGAATTTTTGTATGTACAGGTTCAAAGATTTCAGATTTAGAATAGGTCTTACCGAGCCGTCCGGCTTCGGTACCACAAATAGTGTGGAATAATACCCCTTTCCCTGTTGTAGGAGGGGTACCTTGACTATCACCTGCTGAGAATACAGCTTGTGAATGGCTTCCAATACCGTCGCCCTGTCTGAGGGAGACGTTGGCAAAGCAGACTTTAGGAACCGGCGAGGGGGAGACTTCTCGAATTCCAACCTGTAACCCTGAGATACTACCTGCAGGATCCAGGGGTCCACCTGTGAGTGAGCCCACTGTGCGCTGAAATTCTTGAGTCGACCCCCCACCGCCCCTGAGTCCGCTTGTAAAGCCCCAACGTCATGCTGAGGGCTTTGCAGAAGCCGGGGAGGGCTTCTGCTCCTGGGAAGAAGCTGCTTGGTGCACTCTCTTACCCTTTTCTTTGCCTCGGGGCAGATATGACTGTCCTTTCACCCGCTTGTTCCTATAGGAACGAAAGGACTGCGGCTGAAAAGACGGTGTCTTTTTCTGTTGGGAGGGGACCTGAGGTAAAAAGGTAGATTTCCCGGCTGTTGCCGTGGCCACCAAATCCGATAGACCGACCCCAAATAATTCCTCCCCTTTATACGGCAATACTTCCATATGCCGTTTGGAATCCGCATCACCTGACCATTGTCGCGTCCATAAACTTCTTCTGGCAGATATGGACATCGCACTTACTCTCGATGCCAGAGTGCAAATATCCCTCTGAGCATCTCGCATATAAAGAAAAGCATCCTTTAATTGCTCTAAAGTCAATAAAATACTGTCCCTATCCAGGGTATCAATATTTTCAGTCAGGGAATCCGACCAAACCACCCCAGCACTGCACATCCATGCTGAGGCGATGGCTGGTCGCAGTATAACACCAGTAGGAGTGTATATACTTTTCAGGGTAGTTTCCAGCCTCCTATCCGCTGGATCCTTGAGGGCGGCCGTTTCGGAGACGGTAACGCCACTTGTTTTGATAAGCGTGTGAGTGCCTTATCCACCCTAGGGGGTGTTTCCCAGCGCGCCCTAACCTCTGGCGGGAAAGGATATAATGCCAATAACTTCTTTGAAATTAGCAGTTTTCTATCGGGGTTAACCCACGCTTCATCACACACTTCATTCAATTCCTCTGATTCAGGAAAAACTACAGGTAGTTTTTTCAGACCCCACATAATACCCCTTTTTGTGGTACTTGCAGTATCAGAGATATGCAAAGCCTCCTTCATTGCCGTGATCATATAACGTGTGGCCCTACTGGAAAATACGTTTGTTTCTTCACCGTCGACACTAGATTCGGTGTCCGTGTCTGGGTCTGTAAAGGGCGTTTTACAGCCCCTGACGGTGTCTGAGACGCCTGTACAGGTACTAACTGGTTTGCCGGCCGTCTCATGTCGTCAACTGATTTTTGTAACGTGCTGACATTATCACGTAATTCCATAAACAAAGCCATCCATTCTGGTGTCGACTCCCTAGGGGGTGACATCACCATTACAGGCAATTGCTCCGCCTCCACACCAACATCGTCCTCATACATGTCGACACACACGTACCGACACACAGCAGACACACAGGGAATGCTCTTATCGAAGACAGGACCCCACTAGCCCTTTGGGGAGACAGAGGGAGAGTTTGCCAGCACACACCCAAGCGCTATAAATATATAGGAACAACCCTACAGAAGTGTTGTTTCCTTTATAGCAGCTTAATATATCAAAAAACGCCAAAAAAGTGCCCCCCCCCTCCCTGTTTTACCCTGTTTCTGTAGTGCAGTGCAGTGGAGAGTCCTGGGAGCATTCCTCGCAGCGGAGCTGTGCAGGAAAATGGCGCTGTGTGCTGAGGAGATAGGCCCCGCCCCCTATTTCGGCGGGCTCTTCTCCCGATGTTTGTGAGACCTGGCAGGGGTTAAATACATCCATATAGCCCCAGGGGCTATATGTGATGTATTTTTTAGCCAGAACAAGGTATTATCATTGCTGCCCAGGGCGCCCCCCCCAGCGCCCTGCACCCTCCGTGACCGCTGGTGTGAAGTGTGTGACAACAATGGCGCACAGCTGCAGTGCTGTGCGCTACCTCATGAAGACTGAAAAGTCTTCTGCCGCCGGTTTCTGGACCTCTTCACTTTTCGGCATCTGTAAGGGGGTCGGCGGCGCGGCTCCGGGACCGGACTCCATGGCTGGGCCTGTGTTCGATCCCTCTGGAGCTAATGGTGTCCAGTAGCCTAAGAAGCCAATCCATCCTGCACGCAGGTGAGTTCACTTCTCTCCCCTAAGTCCCTCGATGCAGTGAGCCTGTTGCCAGCAGGACTCACTGAAAATAAAAAACCTAATAACTTTTTCTAAGCAGCTCTTTAGGAGAGCCACCTAGATTGCACCCTGCTCGGACGGGCACAAAAACCTAACTGAGGCTTGGAGGAGGGTCATAGGGGGAGGAGCCAGTGCACACCACCTGATCCTAAAGCTTTATTTTTGTGCCCTGTCTCCTGCGGAGCCGCTAATCCCCATGGTCCTGACGGAGTCCCAGCATCCACTAGGACGTCAGAGAAAAGTGATTTTTCCCAATAGCTGCTTATCATCTTATTTGCGCCTAAATTTATTTGCCCCCCCCCCCCCTCTTTTTTACCCTTCTTGTATCAGGATACTGCAGGGGAGAGCCTCGGGAGCTGCTTCCAGTGGAGCTGTGAAGGGAAAATGGCGCTGGTGTGCTGAGGAAGAAGGCCCCGCCCCCTCAGCGGCGGGCTTCTGTCCCGCGTTTTATATATCTTAACGGCGGGGGTTTTTACACATATACAGTTGGCAGACTGTATTATGTGTATTTTAAGCCAAAATGTATTATAATTGCTGCCCAGGGCGCCCCCCACCAGCACCCTGCACCCTACAGTGACCGAAGCGTGTGGGGTGTGCTGTGGGAGCAATGGCTCACAGCTGCAGTGCTGTGCGCTACCTTAATGAAGACAGGAGTCTTCTGCCGCCGATTTCATCGTCTCTTCTGTCTTCTGGCTCTGCAAGGGGGACAGCGGCCTAAGAAGCACAAGCTTGCTGAAAGCAGGTAGTAAAGCTTGGGGCTGCTAACAATCCAGCATCCCTCTGACCATGGTCCAGCTCCTGCCGCACCAAACAAAAAAAACTGATTTGCCTGAGCTAGGGGGTGGGGATATATGGATGGGCCCGTTGCATGCTGGGAGGCCGGAAGGCTTTGACTGATTGGTGCAAACATGTTGTCGCTCCATCATATCCCATTGTTATCCTGTGGACCCTGCCGGAGAAATGTGAATCAAATCCCCTTGACATAAAATTATAAACCTGCAGCTTCTGCATTATTTAAGGATTGGGGCTATTACAAAAATCTCCTGTAAAAGGCTAAATTAGCGCTTCAGGACGCAGTCCGCACTATTCCCAATAGGGACTGTTATCTGCCTCTTATGTACGAAGTTGAAATTTGTCCCGAGGCTGCCGTTATTCAAACTAGCGATACTTTATGCCAATACACTGTAGATGCATTTTCGGAGCAGAGCGCAGCCTCCACCCACAATCAAGGAGTTTCTGATACTATGCGCACTGTCAGAAATTGTGAAGGAGCCTTTCGAAAACACTAGAGTCTCCTCCAATGTGCAGGGAAGTAGTCCACAGGGACAGGCATTTATCATAAGCGCTATCCCTGTATCATACTTGCCTACCTGACCCTCTCCATGATGGAGAAAATAAGAATTTACTTACCGATAATTCTATTTCTTGTAGTCCGTAGTGGATGCTGGGGACTCCGTAAGGACCATGGGGAATAGCGGCTCCGCAGGAGACTGGGCACAAAAGTAAAGCTTTAGGACTACCTGGTGTGCAATGGCTCCTCCCCCTATGACCCTCCTCCAAGCCTCAGTTAGGATACTGTGCCCGGACGAGCGTACACAATAAGGAAGGATTTTGAATCCCGGGTAAGACTCATACCAGCCACACCAATCACACCGTATAACTTGTGATCTAAACCCAGTTAACAGCATGATAACAGAGGAGCCTCTAGAAAAGATGGCTCACTACAGCAGTAACCCGATTTTTGGTAACAAAAACTATGTACAAGTATTGCAGACAATCCGCACTTGGGATGGGCGCCCAGCATCCACTACGGACTACGAGAAATAGAATGATCGGTAAGTAAATTCTTATTTTCTCTGACGTCCTAGTGGATGCTGGGGACTCCGTAAGGACCATGGGGATTATACCAAAGCTCCAAAACGGGCGGGAGAGTGCGGATGACTCTGCAGCACCAAATGAGAGACCTCCAGGTCCTCCTCAGCCAGGGTATCAAATTTGTAGAATTTTACAAACGTATTTGCTCCTGACCAAGTAGCTGCTCGGCAAAGTTGTAAAGCCAAGACCCCTCGGGCAGCCGCCCAAGATGAGCCCACCTTCCTTGTGGAGTGGGAATTTACAGATTTTTGGCTGTGGCAGGCCTGCCACAGAATGTGCAAGCTGAATTGTACTACAAATCCAACGAGCAATAGTTTGCTTAGAAGCAGGAGCACCCAACTTGTTGGGTGCATACAGGATAAACAGCGAGTCAGATTTTCTGACTCCAGCCGTCCTGGAAACATATATTTTCAGGGCCCTGACAACGTCTAGCAACTTGGAGTCCTCCAGGTCCCTAGTAGCCGCAGGCACCACAATAGGTTGGTTCAGTTGAAACGCTGAAACCACCTTAGGGAGAAACTGAGGACGAGTCCTCAATTCCGCCCTGTCCGAATGGAAAATCAGATAAGGGCTTTTACAGGATAAAGCCGCCAATTCTGACACGCGCCTGGCCCAGGCCAGGGCCAACAGCATGACCACTTTCCATGTGAGATATTTTAACTCCACAGATTTAAGTGGTTCAAACCAATGTGACTTTTGGAACCCAAAAACTATATTGAGATCCCAAGGTGCCACTGGAGGCACAAAAAGGAGGCTGTATATGCAGTACCCCTTTTACAAACGTCTGAACTTCAGGGACTGAAGTTAGTTCTTTTTAGAAGAAAATTGACAGGGCCGAAATTTGAACCTTAATGGACCCCAATTTCAGGCCCATAGACACTCCTGTTTGCAGGAAATGTAGGAATCAACCCAGTTGAATTTCCTCCGTCGGGCCTTACTGGCCTCGCACCACGCAACATATTTTCGCTAAATGCGGTGATAATGTTTTGCGGTTACATCCTTCCTGGCTTTGATCAGGATAGGGATGACTTCATCCGGAATGCCTTTTTCCTTCAGGATCCGGCGTTCAACCGCCATGCCGTCAAACGCAGCCGCGGTAAGTCTTGGAACAGACAGGGTCCTTGCTGGAGCAGGTCCCTTCTTAGAGGTAGAGGCCACGGATCCTCCGTGAGCATCTCTTGAAGTTCCGGTTACCAAGTCCTTCTTGGCCAATCCGGAGCCACGAATATAGTGCTTACTCCTCTCCATCTTATAATTCTCAGTACCTTGGGTATGAGAGGCAGAGGAGGGAACACATACACTGACTGGTACACCCACGGTGTTACCAGAGCGTCTACAGCTATTGCCTGAGGGTCCCTTGACCTGGCGCAATACCTGTCGAGTTTTTCCCAACGGTTTATAATCATGTGGAAGACTTCTGGGTGAAGTCCCCACTCTCCCGGGTGGAGGTCGTGTCTGCTGAGGAAGTCTGCTTCCCAGTTGTCCACTCCTGAAATGAATACTGCTGACAGTGCTATCACATGATTTTCCGCCCAGCGAAGAATCCTTGCAGCTTCTGCCATTGCCCTCCTGCTTCTTGTGCCACCCTGTCTGTTTACGTGGGTGACTGCCGTGATGTTGTCCGACTGGATCAACACCGGCTGACCTTGAAGCAGAGGTCTTGCTAAGCTTAGAGCATTGTAAATGGCCCTTAGCTTCAGGATATTTATGTGAAGTGATGTCTCCACACTTGACCATAAGCCCTGGAAATTCCTTCCCTGTGTGACTGCTCCCCAGCCTCACAGGCTGGCATCCGTGGTCACCAGGACCCAGTCCTGAATGCCGAATCTGCGGCCCTCTAGAAGATGAGCACTCTGCAACCACCACAGGAGGGACACCCTTGTCCTTGGTGACAGGGTTATCCGCTGATGCATCTGAAGATGCGACCCGGACCATTTGTCCAGCAGGTCCCACTGGAAAGTTCTTGCGTGGAATCTGCCGAATGGGATTGCTTCGTAGGAAGCCACCATTTTTTCCAGAACCCTTGTGCATTGATGCACTGAGACTTGGCTCGGTTTTAGGAGGTTCCTGACTAGCTCGGATAACTCCCTGGCTTGCTCCTCCGGGAGAAACACCTTTTTCTGGACTGTGTCCAGGATCATCCCTAGGAACAGAAGACGAGTCGTCGGAACCAGCTGCGATTTTGGAATATTGAGAATCCAACCGTGCTGCCGCAACACTACCTGAGATAGTGCTACACCGACCTCCAACTGTTCACTGGATCTTACCCTTATCAGGAGATCGTCCAAGTAAGGGATAACTAAAACTCCCTTCCTTCTAAGGAGTATCATCATTTCGGCCATTACCTTGGTAAAGACCCGGGGTGCCGTGGACCATCCAAACGGCAGCGTCTGAAACTGATAGTGACAGTTCTGTACCACAAACCTGAGGTACCCTTGGTGAGAAGGGTAAATTGGGACATGAAGGTAAGCATCCTTGATGTCCAGACACACCATGTAGTCCCCTTCTTCCAGGTTCGCAATCACTGCTCTGAGTGACTCCATCTTGAATTTGAACTTCTGTATGTAAGTGTTCAAAGATTTTAGATTTAAAATCGGTCTCACCGAGCCGTCCGGCTTCGGTACCACAACAGTGTAGAATAATACCCCTTTCCCTGTTGCAGGAGGGGTACCTTGATTATCACCTGCTGGGAATACAGCTTGTGAATGGCTTCCAAAACTGCCTCCCTGTCGGAGGGAGACGTCGGTAAAGCCGACTTTAGGAAACGGCGAGGGGGAGACGTCTCGAATTCCAATTTGTACCCCTGAGATACCACCTGAAGGATCCAGGGGTCTACTTGCGAGTGAGCCCACTGCGCGCTGAAATTCTTGAGACGGGCCCCCACCGTGCCCGAGTCCGCTTGTAAAGCCCCAGCGTCATGCTGAGGGCTTGGCAGAGGCGGGAGAGGGCTTCTGTTCCTGGGAACTGGCTGATTTCTGCAGCCTTTTTCCTCTCCCTCTGTCACGGGGCAGAAATGAGGAACCTTTTGCCCGCTTGTCCTTATGGGAACGAAAGGACTGCGCCTGATAATACGGCGTCTTCTTATGTTGAGAGGCGACCTGGGGTAAAAACGTGGATTTCCCAGCTGTTGCCGACCCCAAATAACTCCTCCCTTTTATAAGGCAATACTTCCATATGCCGTTTGGAATCCGCATCACCTGACCACTGTCGTGTCCATAACCCTCTTCTGGCAGAAATGGACAACGCACTTACTCTTGATGCCAGTCGACAAATATTCCACTGTGCATCACGCATATATAGAAATGCATCTTTTAAATGCTCTATAGGCAATAATATACTGTCCCTATCTAGGGTATCAATATTTTCAGTCAGGGAATCCGACCACGCAAACCCAGCACTGCACATCCAGGCTGAGGCGATTGCTGGTCGCAGTATAACACCAGTATGTGTGTAAATACATTTTAGGATACCCTCCTGCTTTCTATCAGCAGGATCCTTAAGGGCGGCCATCTCAGGAGAGGGTAGAGCCCTTGTTTTGACAAGCGTGTGAGCGCTTTATCCACCCTAGGGGGTGTTTCCCAACGCACCCTAACCTCTGGCAGGAAAGGATATAATGCCAATAACTTTTTATCAGTTTTTATCGGGGGAAACCCACGCTTCATCACACACCTCATTTAATTTCTCAGATTCAGGAAAACTACAGGTAGTTTTTCCTCACCGAACATAAAACCCCTTTTGGTGGTACTCGTATTATCAGAAATGTGTAAAACATTTTTCATTGCCTCAATCATGTAACGTGTGGCCCTACTGGAAGTCACATTTGTCTCTTCACCGTCGACACAGGAGTCAGTATCCGTGTCGGCGTCTGTATCTGCCATCTGAGGTAACGGGCGCTTTAGAGCCCCTGACGGCCTATGAGACGTCTGGACAGGGACAAGCTGAGTAGCCGGCTGTCTCATGTCAACCACTGTCTTTTGTAAAGAGCTGACACTTTTAATTCCTTCCAACAGTTCACCCACTCAGGTGTCGACCCCCTAGGGGGTGACATCCCTATTACAGGCAATTTGCTCCGCCTCCACATAATTTTCCTCCTCATACATGTCGACACAAACGTACCGACACACAGCACACACACAGGGAATGCTCTGATAGAGGACAGGACCCCACTAGCCCTTTGGGGAGACAGAGGGAGAGTTTGCCAGCACACACCAGAGCGCTATATATATATATACAGGGATAACCTTATATAAGTGTTTTTCCCCTTATAGCTGCTGTATTGTTAATACTGCGCCTAATTAGTGCCCCCCTCTCTTTTTTAACCCTTTCTGTAGTGTAGTGACTGCAGGGGAGAGCCAGGGGAGCTTCCCTCCAACGGAGCTGTGAGGGAAAATGGCGCCAGTGTGCTGAGGAGATAGGCTCCGCCCCTTTTTCGCAGACTTTTCTCCTGCTTTTTTATGGATTCTGGCAGGGGTTAAAATTCATCCATATAGCCCTGGGGGATATATGTGATGTATTTTCGCCAGCCAAGGTGTTTTTATTGCTGCTCAGGGCGCCCCACCCCCTAGCGCCCTGCACCCTCAGTTACCGAAGTGTGCTGAGGAGCAATGGCGCACAGCTGCAGTGCTGCGCACTACCTTGGTGAAGACAGGATGTCTTCTGCCGCCGATTTTCCAGACCTCTTCTTGCTTCTGGCTCTGTAAGGGGGCCGGCGGCGCGGCTCTGGGACCACACCCCATGGCTGGGCCTGTGTTCGATCCCTCTGGAGCTAATGGTGTCCAGTAGCCTAAGAAGCCCAATCCACTCTGCACGCAGGAGAGTTCGCGTCTTCTCCCCTTAGTCCCTCGATGCAGTGAGCCTGTTGCCAGCAGGTCTCACTGAAAATAAAAAACCTAAAACTAAACTTTTCACTAAGCAGCTAAGGAAAGCCACCTAGTGTGCACCCTTCTCGTTCGGGCACAAAAATCTAACTGAGGCTTGGAGGAGGGTCATAGGGGGAGGAGCCAGTGCACACCAGGTAGTCCTAAAGCTTTACTTTTGTGCCCAGTCTCCTGTGGAGCCGCTATTCCCCATGGTCCTTACGGAGTCCCCAGCATCCACTAGGACGTCAGAGAAAATGCTCTGTTCCTGGACTTTCCTGGTCATGTATGATTGCCATCACCTGTGGTGAGCTAGTTAATTGGTAAGAAAGGTGTTTCACCACAGGTGATGGCAATCATACATGACCAGGAAAGTCCAGGAACAGAGCATTTTCTCCCTCATGGAGTGGCTCAGGTAGGTAAGTACGCCCTGTATATATAACAGCGTTAATCACGTAAAAATAAATAAAAAAAAAATAAAAAAAACCACAATAATTATTCTAGCCATTATCAGGTTTGTTGATAACCGTGGCACTGCCACCATTGTTAATACAAAGGGGCCTATATGCCTTCCTTCTCACTGAAACGTGCCGAAACAAGCTGTATCCATGATAAATACCATGAAAAGTCCAGCTAAAACACAGCATGCAGATATGGTAACATCAGCAACAGTGAGTTTTGCTGTCAGAGCTTCACATCCCTCACAAAACAAAACAAAATTTAAAACAATAGCGGCAACGCTAATGCTACTACCCAGACTTTTTCAGGTCGACGCGCCTCAGAGAATACACATACTAGCTGCTGCCTGATACCCACAACAAGGAACCTCTGTGAGGCAGGGGAAGTCTGCCACAATCCACCATTATACGCCCAGAGTCAGGACGTGGTATTATATAAGTACAGGAAGGGCTCAGAGTAAACTGAATAAAAAAAATAAAGTCACATTTACAGACTGTGCCAGACATGGGCTCATGTAGTGTTCTATACAGTGGTATTTTCTGCCTTAATATTACAGTGGCTCTAGTACATGAGGGAGGGGAGACAGACAGGGGGCATGAGGGAGGATTATCAGGCCGGCGGGCTGACTGACTACATGGTGCATAGATGCCGCGTATTTATTACACGCGTTATCTGCACAGCCGCCCAAGGCAACGCGGCGATAATAAGGAAACAGACACAGGATATAAGCGGGTGGGCGATCGTGAAAGCGTTTATGAGAAGATGGTCGCGACTTTTTTTTTTTCCCGTCGTCTTTCATTTTGGAGCGGGGGAGGGGGGAGTACACATAGAACAATGACCGGCCGCCATTTTACAGCAATGACTGTGCACTTAGTACATAGAGGAGGGGGGAGGTGTGTGAGGAGCGAAGGGAGAGAGGAAATAATAATAATACAGCAGCAGCCGCCAGTAGGTGGCGGAAAGGATCCAGCATCCGGGGGCCGGGGCGTCCCACAGGCTGCGGGAGAGCGGGCAGCAGCAGGGGGAGAGCCTGAGAGCCAGAGGAAGGAGAAGCACAGCGCGCTGCTGCCGCCTCAGCTCCTGACAACAAAATGGCGGCGGCTCAGAGCAGGCGGGGGCGGCGTGTGCCTGCGGGGACCGGGAGAGGCCCTCCGGCGCCGGGAATCGACCCAATTCGGCCCCTTTTACGCGGCACATTCGGATCTACCGGGGCAGCGGAGAGATTTGACGGGATTTGGCTCGTTTGTAGAAGGAAAGGCGCAGAATCGCCGTGGACGGTTCTAGGAGCGCCCTGACTGGAAAGGACCCGCTGCAACCAGCGAGAAGGAACGAAAATGTGACGGTTCGACAACTGCTTGTGGTTCGATGAGTTCTGGAGTCTGTCCTCTCGCCCAAGGTTTGGCCATTACCTCAGATATGACTGCTGACGGGGACTGGGTCGTGGTAATATAGCCTGAGTACGGCAGTGTAGGAAAACTAGGATAATATGCTTTATTATTTGGTCTGTTTTTTGTTACGGGACTTTTGGCTGCGACACAAAATGGCGGCGGCTTTACACACGGCCCTATGCATACAGCGTTACAACAGCACAACAAGATGGCGTCGTCTCCTTCAGGGCGCCAGAGGAGAGGAGAGAGAAACAACGGCCACATCACGCGACAGTGAGGAGACCGCCCAGTCTGAGCTCGGCTGCCTAGTAACAGCCAATAGGACGTCGTTGGGCAACAGACTTCTGCCCGGCTCCAGCCAATGACGACGGAGGCTTTCTTTGGATGACGTGGAGACTGCACTGAGTCACTCGTCCTGGAGTCCTACGAAGGAAAGGGCGCGTCCTCGCTCGCTGCTGCAGTGGCCGTTCCCCTCAAGGCCGTCGGGGGGCGCCTGAACAACGGGAGGTATGGCGGCCAATAGGAAAAGGCCCCGGTCCGAGTGGGCGGATGGCGTCGTAATGGATGGGCGCGGCAGCCAATGGGAGCGCCGCGGCTCCAGTGGAGGCGGTTTCGCACCGACCAATCATCTGCTGCTGCTGTATTTATATAAGACTGGCCTCAGCTGCCGAAGCGCCATTTCGCTGAAGCGGAGAGCAGGAGCTGAAAGTGGAGAGTCTGAGGTGGTTTGAGTCAAAGAGACCGCTACGCCCTCGCTCCGGGAGCGGGCGTCCACACAATCCGAATCCATCCGCATGGAGACGGCCCTAAACCCGGCGTTTAAAAGGTACCGGTGCCTGGCGGACCCTCCCTGCACTAGTCCGAGACAGTTATTGTGGCGTAAAACCGCATTTTTATTCAAATCGCCGGCTCCCCCGCAGTTACCCCCCTCTCCCCGGCCTTGGCTCCATGGAGATGGCGTCTCCTCATTACTATCAACCCCCCCACTCCTCCCAAACACAATCCACGTCCATCCTCCTCACAACGTCCTCCGGCTGACGCGGCCGCTGCTGATACACCCGCAGCCGGCACTGATGCCTCTGTTCCCAGTCATATTGGCCCACGGAGACCGCTGGCTGGGGCTCTCCCGGAGGGTCTCTCAGCTGCGCCCTCCTAACTGCGGCGTCGCCATTTTCTTCCGGCTGCCCAGACTTATATATCCTCCTGGGGGAGGAGACGCCGCGTTACTAGGCAACAATGGGGAAACCCTGCCTGTACCCCGAGGCCGGGACAGTACCCCGGATGTCTCACCTGTGGCTCTGCACCTGTAGAAAGGTGATAGTGTGCCAGTGGTTGCTTAGCAGCAACGTTTAGTTTCCCCAATTTGTTTTTATCAGGTTTATATGTGTAGTACTGTGACTTGGTGCATATCCTGTGCCCTGTTTGGGCTGATCAGCTGTTTGCCCATGATTGAATAGAGTATTGTTCCCCTGCTGTAGTGACCTCCATCTGTGCAGCCTGCACAGATGGATGTTTATAGTATTCAGAGTTTAAAGGGCTTTACAGGCTTTAGATTTGGATTTTCTTATATTGATAACTTGTCCGATTTTTGTATCTGATCACTGACACTTGTGCTCTGTATGAGACTGGGTTGCAGGGGAATCCAATTTCTGGCACCGCTGTTGTGTAGTAAAGGTGACCAATCAAATGTCTGTAGGTAACTGGATACAAGGTTAACTGTATTGAGACCGGTTTCTATGGCAGCGTATATACAGTATTACTATAATAGAGTATAACCAATATGTGTGGACAGTAGACTGGTCAGTTACACTGTCTTTTTTGTGTGGTGGTGGTGCTGTGTAATAGCCGTGCTGTTTAGGTTGATGTAATGTTTATGTATGAAGGGATCACAAGGTGTGAGGTCACTGCTGTACACAGCACTATTTGTGTGGGTGAGTCAATACTTCCTGGTTCGGTCAGTGATGTGTCAGAGGGTTTAATTCGATCATTTTCTCTGGGACCATTCAATGTGATGATCCGCTGCAGCGTTGGAAACTTAATGCTGCTCTTTAGCACCTTCCAGTGATCCATCTACATAGAATGCAGGTTACATTTATTGCCACACAAGTCATTTTGTATCTGCTGTCCTGAGTCACCCTGTGGACTATGATCTGCATGCTCCTCCTGGATAATCTGTTTACTATAAATTGGCACAAGGGTAGCAAATCCCTGGGCAGAGCAGTTGGGCAAGTGTGTTTGTCTTCAGTCACCTAGTGCTTCTGTCCAGCTCCTAATTGGTTAAAATCTAACCCCCCCCCCCCCCCCCCCACTGCTATAGAAATGTGATTACTTCACAAATGTCATGAACAAAGTTAAAAATCCACTTTAAGCGGATATAATATTTTGTGTCATTCTGATTTGTCACCCGCGTGTCCTACATTGTGACCTCTTTAATGTTCCTTTTATCCACTAGGGGCAGTGCTGCACTAGCAGAACTTTAGTAGAGCAAGCAGTATTGCAGCCTAATGAATTCAACTAGGGAAATTCTAGCTTTTGATTAATTAGAACAAGTTGCTATATTTTGTTCATTGTCTTTCCGCATTAATTTTGCCTTGTAAAGTTGTACTATTTCAAAGTCCTCCCTAGTTTACCATCAATAAGCACTGATGAATCACATCAGTAGGACATGGCAAACTGTCACTGACTAAAGATTCTCTCCCACCTGCAGGCCTCCTCTGGATTTAAGCCATGGTATAATGGGCCAGTCTGTGGAGGGAACACCAGGAAAACGTATTCGCAAGCCCTCTCTTTTGTACGAAGACTTTGAGGGTCCCAACATGACATCCAGTGTGTTTAATCACACGCCGCAAGTCAACCCACCTCCTCCTGAGGTCAGCAACCCCAAAAAGCCCGGCCGCTCAACCAATCAGTTGCAGTACTTGCACAAAGTGGTCATGAAGTCTCTGTGGAAGCACCAGTTCTCTTGGCCCTTCCGCCAGCCTGTGGACGCTGTAAAGCTGGGTTTACCGGTATGTTTCTGGGTTGATTGGGAATGATGACAAAGTTTGTATTTAACAACTGTCACAAATACACAGCAGGGGTTCAGACACTTAAGGTCTAGGTATTATACTTGACACCAGCTATCATCTGCTTCAGCAGATTAGACCACTTTTAGTTAAAGCAGCGTTCTCCGCATGTTTGCCATTATGCTCTCCCCGGCACAAACACGGGTTACTTTAGCGACAGATTGCTTACACAACCTGATGACAGCTCTGGGTTTGAGACGTCTGGTGCTGCTGGGATCAGGGCAACTTGGTTGACATTGTATTATTGATGGACCATGTCTCGCCTCTGCTCTAACTTTGTGCTGGTCTAGAACAGATATCCTAAGGTTGGGGTTTGTGGGTTAATTTATTTTTCAGGTTTTTTTTTCCCCCCCTCTATTTGATATCTACATAAAGGATAAATAAACACCCATTCGTTCAGCTTTCTCTTCATATGTTGCATTCCACTGCCCCTTCCCATCCATCCCTACAAATGTATGGATGTCTTGATGCACGCTGCGTAGTTAAAGCTTCTTTTGATAGTCTCCACCCTATATTTTGTGAACTGGTTGATTTTTACTTTGTGAAATGCAAATTTCCAATTGATACGTTTTGCAGATCTGCACATCCATGAATTTGTACAGGAACCCAAGTGTGAAAGTATTTAAAGCTACACATACTGAGATGTCTTGGATTAGAAGTATGAAGGTACATTAAACTGGTAGGTGTCCTATTATTTAGCTTTTAGAATACAGTCATACTTTGCCCTGCACCACCTAACCATCTTGTCATTCTGCTACGTTTGGCAAATCTGTCTTTCATCAAACGTGCGTAGTAGCCTCCATCTACCAGCATGACCCCGGTGCTGCAGAGCAGGCCAAAACGTGGCCTGCCGTCTTATTGGCGGACCCTAACAATTGGTTGTATCACACGTCAGGGATGGGACAGGGTTGTGAGGAATCCAGATGGTCCTTATACCTAATGCTTCTATTGTTTTTAACCGCTTGTGTCTCTAGAATCAGTCTGCCTGTTTGGATTGTGACAGTTGAATACATTTTCAACACTCTAAATGTCCCAGAGCTGTCATCAGGTCCTATGTACACAGAAGCAGTCATTGCTGGGTTAGCGCTCACAGGCCAGGGTCTGTTGTACACTGCAGGGAAGATGCAGCCGTTATTGGGATGTAACAAGCGTTTTGTTTTTTTTCTCTTACGATTGTATAATCTGAAAATGTGTAATTGGTGTTAAGGTTGTGTTACTTTTTTTTTTTTTTTGAATTTTAGAATTATAAACATAATAATGTGAGTGTTAGGATTGAGCTAACCATTGATCTTGCTTTCTCTCCATCTGTGGTGGGGGCGGTCTGTGTCTATAGGACTATCATAAGATCATCAAGCAACCTATGGACATGGGGACCATCAAGAGGAGATTAGAGAACAACTATTACTGGAGTGCATTGGAGTGTATGCAGGACTTTAACACAATGTTCACTAACTGCTACATTTACAACAAGGTGAGGACTGCATCGAGCATCGCACTGAATTTGGTTTTTCTTAAGTCTTGTGTAGGGTTCAATTTTATCCTGGATGTTTGTGTGAACTTGTGATTTGGAATCACAAGTTTTGCTCTCAGTGTCTTAATCTGATGTATTTTGTATTAAAGCCCAATGATGACATTGTACTAATGGCTCAGAGCCTGGAGAAGATGTTCCTTCAGAAAGTAGCACAGATGCCACAGGAAGAGCAAGAGATTCCAAACACTGCTACAAAAATCAAACCTGTGAAAAGCCCCAAGCTTGCAGGTAAATGACAAATATTTTCTTACCATTGCTGAGAGATGGGGCTTATGCTGTGATGTGTTCGGTTTTATAATTTATTTTTTGTTCTACAGGTGGCATCACCACTGCCCATCAAGTGCCAGCCATTTCCTCCATGTCACAGTCCTCACATTACCCAAGTTCTCCGGAAGTTCCCACCACCATCATTAACTTACCGCACCCACCAGTCCTGTCTAATCCTATACTGAAATCTATGCCCTCTTCTCAGACTCTCTCCGTTATCCCAGCGACCACACAACCAAGTTCAAAGGTACAACTTTAAAATACTGCAGGTTTTTTTTTCTTATTTTTCTGTATTGCTAGCCTTCTGTCCTGGTATCTTTCACATTTTGTGGAAGCCTCAGATGGGTAACTCCTTTTTATGGCAAGGGCAAATGTGTTTGACCTACCGAGTTGACCATTGTGTTCTCCTGACAGAAGAAAGGTGTAAAGAGGAAAGCAGACACTACAACTCCAACCACCATGGCTATTATTGCCACCAGTGGAGATTCCTTCCCTCTATCTCCAGCTGAAAACAAACCTTCTAAGATCCCAGCCCGGCGGGAAAGTGGCCGCCCCATCAAGCCACCTCGTAAAGACTTGCCTGACTCCCAGCAACATCAAACTTCAAAGAAGGGCAAACTGTCTGAACAGCTGAAATACTGCAATGGCATTCTCAAAGAACTTCTCTCCAAGAAACATGCAGCTTATGCGTGGCCATTCTATAAACCTGTGGATGCCTCTACTCTGGGACTGCACGATTACCATGATATCATCAAACATCCCATGGACCTCAGCACTATTAAGGTGGGGCTCGGAGCAAACACAAATCTTGTGGCATTGGATATGCATTATTTCAAGGCTGGCCAGAGTATCATGTTATGTCGCCTTAATATTTAAACATAACTAAAAGTATATGGACTATACGTATCTCCTAGCTTGCCTTTGCGTAAAGGGTCCAGACATTGACTGTCTCTGTGGCACAGGACTGATGGGGAAACAATGTATAGCCTTTAATATCTTTGCAGAAATGGCTTTTAAATGAGTGCACATATTGTATGGGTGATAACCATACTCATTCGCCTCTTCTTGTACAGAAAAAGATGGAAAATAGAGAATTCCGCGATGCCCAGGAGTTTGCTGCAGATGTCCGACTTATGTTTTCTAACTGTTACAAGTATAACCCCCCAGATCATGACGTTGTGGCTATGGCTAGAAAGTTGCAGGTGAGAATTCTTTTGGATTATTGTCACTGCGGTCACCCTTATTGTAGTTACTGTGCGCTCATGAGTCTGTCTGCTTCCCAGGATGTGTTTGAGTTCCGTTACGCCAAGATGCCTGACGAGCCTATTGCAGTTAATCCCCCCACCACCTCTACACAAATGCCCCCCTCCGACTCCAAGTCCTCTTCAGATTCCTCCAGCGAGAGCAGCAGTGAGAGTTCAGATGACAGCGAGAGTTCTGACGACTCTGAGGAGGAGAGGGCAAATAGACTGGCAGAGCTTCAGGAGCAGGTATTCATCGCTTGCTTCAGCTTATTGCATCAAAGAAGCGGATCATGCACACTAGTAATGCTTAGTTCTTAATTACACGTAATGTGCTACCTAGGTAACTGTCCTGAGTGCATCCTTGGACGACCAGTAAACGGCTCTTCAGGTTGCCTAGGATATTTTGAGTATTAGCTTGAATCCACCATATTGTGAAGCGCACAGGTTGTTCACTTAGGTCAGGGGTGGGGAACCTTTTTTTCTACCGAGGGCTATTTGGATATTTATAAAATCCTTCGGGGGCCATACAAAAATTCTCAACTTAAAAAATTACCCTGCCCCTTAGAGGTACTGTGTGTGTGTGCCAAAAAATGGGCGTGGTCAGTTAAAATGGGACGTGATACACATATGCCCCCAATAGTGCGGTGCCAGATCCACAATTGCCCCCCACAGTGCCAGGTATACAGATGCCCCCCACAGTGCCAGGTATACAGATGCCCCCCACAGTGCCAGGTATACAGATGCTCTCCCCTCCGTGCTTCTTACCGTGCTCCTTTCGGTGGGGCGCGGATATGTTGGGCGGCGGCGTGTAGGGCTTGAAACCAGCCGCCGGTTTGAGAGCCAATCAGCTCGCGGACTGGCAGCCGTGGCTCCTGATTGGCTGCCGGTCCTCGAGCTCTGATTGGCTCACGGGCCGGCGGCTGGTTTGAAGTACTACACACAGCCGCTCCCACCCGACAGCCGCGCTCTCCTCCCTGTTCTGACAGCTGAGACACGCTGCCGCCGGACTGAGCGGCAGCGTGTCTCTCTGACACAAGCTGGTGCGGCCCGCGGGCCGGAGGTTCCCCACCCCCTGACTTAGGTGATCTTTTATGCTGACTTTTAGTTATGGGTTCAATATGCTTAGTTAGGCTTCAGTTTTTTTGGTGTTTTTATATTATTTGTTATGTAGTACAATGACTATTAAGTTAGTCCTGCTCTCTGTAAAGACCTTTCAGTGCATTAATGCCATTTTTGTTATTTTCAGCTACGAGCAGTACATGAGCAGCTGGCTGCGCTTTCCCAGGGCCCGATCTCTAAGCCTAAAAAGAAGCGCGAGAAAAAGGAAAAGAAGAAAAAGAAAAAATCTGATAAAAGAAAAGGGAAAGATGATGATGAGTGGAGGTGTGGCAAATCACGCCCGTCCCAGAATAAAAAATCCAAAAAGTCTAGTTCTGGCGGTGGGACCACTAGCACAAGCAGCAGCTCCACGACCCCGGCTTTCTCAAAGTGAGTTTTTAGTGGCGTTTATTAATGGTGATAGTGGTTTGCAAGTCATTAGTTAAGTCTGTCAAACACTCAGTGTATATTGTCATTCAGCTCTTCACTATTCTACCTGTGTGGTTTTTATTTTTGGGGTAGTATGATGGAGGTTTATTAATGGATTTTATTCTTTTCAGGAGCTCAAAGAAATCATCTGTGAAGTCCCTGCCCCCGCCACCACCTGTCTTGTATGACTCTGATGAAGAGGAGGAATGCAAGCCCATGACATATGATGAGAAGCGGCAGCTGAGCTTGGATATTAACAAGTTGCCTGGAGAGAAGCTGGGTCGTGTAGTACATATCATTCAGTCACGGGAGCCCTCCTTGCGTGATTCCAATCCTGAGGAAATAGAGATCGACTTTGAGACTTTAAAACCTTCCACACTCCGTGAACTGGAGAGATATGTGATGTCCTGTCTCCGGAAAAAGCCCAGAAAGCCCTATGGTGAGAATTCACTCCTTATAATGGAAAGCTTGGCTCTTGCGTTGTTTCATTTTATATACAGCAAGAAAGATAAGGAAGTCACCCGTATTGTGTAGTTTCTTGGTGTCAAAGTTTCAAATGTTAATTATTGAATGGACAGGTGAGAGGTGATTTAGGGGATGATTGTTACAGCTTTTCCTAGCTCCATATGGATGTCTACAGTGCAAAGTGCAGTGAACCATTATTCCTGTGCATTTTTGTGGCCAGGTAGTAGTGAATATAGTGTTCTCTGGTTGCTGAGCTGTGTATCAGGGGCATTTTACTGCGGTGTGTAGCACAAGTTTCAGTTGTTACATGGGGAAGATTTAACAAATTTACAAAAAGTGTAAGTGTCTCTCCTATCCATGGAGCAAGAAGTTAAATGGTCAAATGTTACAGTCCAAATAGTGGTAATACTTTCTGTTGATAAGGAGGTTTGTGTTTCAAGGTAACAATGTCCCTGTTTGTGCTTTCCTCAGCTCCCCTTAACTCTGCGCTCTCTGCAGCACTTAAGAAGCCAGTAGGGAAAACAAAGGAGGAGATTGCACTGGAAAAGAAAAGGGAGCTGGAGAAGAGGCTGCAGGATGTTAGTGGACAACTCAACTCCACAAAAAAGCCACCCAAAAAAGGTGAGTGTCCCGATTGCATTATGAGGAGCAGCTCCGATAAGGCGCCTTTCCGTTTTATTTCCCTGATAAACAACTTGTTTGATATGTGAAGACCATGCCCATTGAAGGATGCAATGTTGAGAAGGTCTAAGTCCATGTGCATTCGCGTAACATAACCTGTACATAATTGTGTTTATTTAGGAGTACGTGAATTTGGCATATATTTTTAATTTGTGAAACTATATTGAAGTTTGAAGACTTCATACAATATAATAAATAACCCGGACGTTCTATTATGCTCTCTACATAAGTCATTTATCAATGTCCGATACTACTCTACTGTATAAGAAGTTAACAAGTGCGTTTTTTTTGTTTTACAGCCCACGAGAAGGTGGAATCTGCTCAGCCTGTATCTGTCTCCCGACTCAGTGCTTCCAGCTCCAGTTCAGACTCTGACAGTAGCAGCAGCTCCACTTCCAGCTCCTCAGATACCAGTGACTCGGACTCTGGCTGAGGGATGGATCTAAAATATATATATATAAATATATAAAATGAGCGACTTTACCTTTCTGCTGGAGCAGGGCAGGAAGGCTGGATTTTTGCTTCATAAGTGGTTCTAAAAAGGATCTGCAGGAACAGAACCTTAATGAACTAAACTTAACACCCTTTGGGGGAAATAAACTGAGGCCTTTGGTGTTTCCGTGAACTCTGCCTACCCCGCAGCTACTTGTACACGTAAGCACAGCTGGGGGAACGCCTGGAACATGAGGCATCACCCTTAATATCGGACTTGTGGCTCCCGTGTGGAATACACTAACAAGGCATTATTGAGGGTGGGAGGGGACGAGGCAGAAGTGATGCAGTGTCCTTATTTTATCCTGTTTACAAGTTCTCATGGAGCGCACGGACACCTGGAAGAGGTAGAGTTCGGCTTCTGTCAGGGCCGGGGGTTTCAGATGCCCTCTAATGTAGGTGTTGCTCAGTGCAGTGTTACAAGTTGAGTCTAAGTTTTCTCCTACCCGTGATATGACGCACACTACAGTAAGGTGCTTGGGATCATTGCTCTGTTGCCAGAGTCCTGGAATCTTGCTGAGAAGTGGTTGGATTTTTTTTTTTTGTTTCCCCTAAGGGAGCTTCAAACATCCTGCAGAGAAGCCTGCACAAGGGTCCAGAAAACATTCTCCTTCATACATATGATTTCAAGGAACTTGAAAGCATTTTTGTACATGGTATTGGTGGACAGAAAGTTCTGAGAAGTCCTACAGCCCTTTTACTGCATGTAGTGTCAGGCCGGAGGGGGGTGCAGTCCATCTGTAACGAGCACCCGACCTACAGATTATCCTGCGCAGCCATTGTTCTTTTTTTATTTATTTAAAAAGAAAAAAAGAGAAGGAAAAACTTTATTCTTTGTTTTATAATGTAAAATAATTACAGAGGGTGCCCTGTTGACACAGGGGCCGGTGTAGATGTAAGATTTTATAAGCCTGTATATATACGTGTGTGTATATTATTCCGCGTTGCACAAGCAGCATGTTTCTCAATGTAAAGGGTGACTTTATTTTTTACCTGGGGGGAAAAAAGTTTTCATTTTCTTCCTAACCATTTGTTTTGTTTGTCGCTATGTAAAAATCTGTCTCTTTGTCTCTCTTGTATTTGTTGAAACCCTTTTAGTTTGGAAACATGTAAATAAAGAAAATATACTTCCAGCTAGCATGGTCTGTCTTCTATCAATTGATGTGTAACAGATTAGGGGTGAGTTATTTGTGACAGTCTTGGGGGAAACGGGGTACATTTACTAAGCAGTGGGATTTCAAAGCCATGGCATTTAAAAGGTCCATATAAACAAAATGGCAGTGATAAGGTATGGGAAGGTACAGATGTGTCCTCATACTCCTAGCCTTAATAAGCCATGCGGCACAAGATCTGGTGCAAATGAGCCACATTGCAAGGTGTAGCGTCTTGTTCGCCCGCGTGTGCGTCTTAATTGCAGTCTGATGTGGCAAATCTTCACAAGAGTGCACTGATCTGCGATACCAAGTCTGTGCGATGGAGTCTATACTTAGCAGTAAAAAGCCACGACCGCTGCATCCGTAGCACATTGTATACAGCTAATCAGTGTCACATCAAATTAATTAGATCAGTCTTGTGTAGCAGATTTGTAGCATTGCAGTTGACACATTCAAGCAAACATGGCTCTGCGCAAGACGTGTCACACAGGACCAGGTGCACCGAGAAGGGATGTTTGGCACAAGCGCAGTAGTAGTGTATGAGGACACATCCGTAGCATAATCACATTCAGAGTTTAATTATAACAAAATGTTTTACGAAGATGCATATAAAAACCTCCTGTATACATGTTATCACATAACACACCAATGGTCGGAAGTTTTTGATCAAAACCATCTTTCTAGCTTTGTATTCATTTTTAAACAATAACTCAAGTGAATAACCTGAAATGTTAGGACTGTAAGTGGGAACCTGCTAGAGGTTAGCTTAGCAAATCAAATAAAATGAGTTATGGTTGACTTGCCTTTTGTTAACTGTTTCTTCGAAGTCTACGCTGAGGTGCAGGTGGTTTGGAGACTGAACGGGCACCAAACAGTTAAAGCTTTTGCTTCCAGAATGCACTGGTCCCTCCTCCCCTACACCCAGCCCCAGGCTAGCCAGTTTAGTGAATAAGCCCAAGGCAGTAGCAGGGTAGAGCAGGAACAATGGTACACTCAAGAGAAACACTAGAAGAGGGGAACTCTGTGACCTTAGAAATACCCATAGAAGCCAGGTTCCTCAGGGTGGGTTCCCTGTGGACTTCGAAGAAAGAGTTAATGAAGGGAAGTACCAAAACTCATCAAGGTCCACAGGGATTACGCTGGGGATGTCCCAAAGCAGGTTTCCTAAGGGAGGGGATGCTCCTGAGCAGAAAGGAGAATACAGTGCCCAAAGGAAGCATCCTGAGAGGCAAAGGTAAAAGGCATAGAACCTAAAGAAAGTGTGGCTGAAAGACCACGTGGTTGCCTTGCACAATTTTACTGCAGAAGCGCCACAATGGGCTGATGATGAGGGTCTCAAAGAATGAGTAGAAAGGGCAGTAACTAGTCGGAACAGTTGGGTCAGCCTGCGTGTAAGCCTCTTCAATGGTCATGCAAAGCCATCAAGCCAAAGTCTGTCTGTTAGCAAGCCAGCCCCTCTTGTGAAACCCGTATAACGAGTGCATCAGATTTCTGTACGAGCTGGTGTGATCCACATAAATCCAAAGAGCATGGACTACGTCCAGAGGTCTGGGAATTGGAAGTCCGGAACCACAATGTTTTTATTAAGGTGGAACTTTGATACGACTTTAGGAAGGTAGCCAGCCCAGGTTCGTGGAATGGCACTGTCTGAATGAAACTTCAAAAAGTAGAAGCCACTTGAGGTCTACTGAATTCAGTGGTTCAAACGGATGCGCCTGGAGAGCCCTGAGAACCAAAGACCAGTCCCACAGCCACTGGAGTGACAAAAGGTGCTTGATGGTGAAGAACACCCTGGAGGAACGTTCTAACATCTGGCAGTGGAACAATCTTTCGCTGGGGCCAGCCTGACAGTGGAGATTTGAATTTTTAGGGATGCCAGGCGGAGGTAGAGTTCTAATCCAGTCTGGAGAAAGGCAAGCACCCGAGAAACTCTGAAGCGCAGGGTCATAGCCTCTGGTAGTACACCACTGAAAGTAGGAGTGCCAAACCCTGTAATAGATGTGGGCTGAGGTAGGCTTATGCACCTTGAGCATCGTCTGAACTACTGAGCGGGAAAAACCTTTGGATCTCGAGAGCCATTCCGTCAAAGATAGAGGAGCTATGTCCGGGTGCAGACAGGGACCTTGAGATAGCAGATCTGGCCATAGAGGAAGTGGAAAGGAGTGTTTATGGAGAGACTCTAGGTCGGCGAACCAATGGTGCCTGGCTGGAGCTATTAACCATACTGTGCTTCCTTCCTGCTTGAACTTGCGAAGAACTCGTGGAAGGAGGGAGACTGGAGGGAAAAGGTATGGCAGATTGAAGGTTCATCTCACCGCCAGAGCATCCACGAAGGCGGCTGTGGGGTCCCTAGTCCTGGACCTATATAAGGGTACTATGTGATTGTGCCGTGAGACCATGAGGTCAGCCTCTGGAAGGCCCCATTTGTCCACAAGGACTTAGACATCTGGATGTAGAGCCCACTCTCCGTCGTTGACATACTGTTTGCTTAGGAAGTCTGCTTCCCACTTGAGAACTCCCAGGATGAACACCTCCAAAATGGCCAGGATATGATGTTTGGTCCAAACAAGGATGTGCACCATTTCCCTCATGGCTGCCCAACTTCGCGTGCCTCCCTGATAGTTGAGGTAGGCTACCGCTGTTGTGTTGTCAGACTGGACTTGGACAGATCTGCCCGGAGAAGATCCTGCGCCAGAGTGAGCGCTTGGTATACAGCCCCGAAGCTCCAGGATGTTGACAGGTGACTTTTGTGGCTTGTTCAGGAAGTAATGTTGACCAGTCACTGTGCCCCACCCACAGAGGCTGGCATCCGTAGTGAGGAGCACCCAATCTGGAATCCAGAAGGGGAGACCCTTGTTCAAGTGAGGCTTGTGTAAACACCACAAGAGGGAAAGCCGAACAATACTGATAGAGGACAATCGTCTGAGCCAGCATCATATGGTGCTGCCTGTTCCACTGGGATAGGATCAGGTGTTGAAGAGGCCTGGAGTGAAACGGGGCGTATTCCACCATGTTGAATGAGACCATGGACCCCAGAACCTGCATTGCAGAGTGGATAGACACTCGTCGACTTTGAAGTAATTTGCGTATGTGTGAGTGAAGCGCCGCTGGGGTCCACTTCAGTACCATGGGGTATAGACGGTTGCGCAGGAGCCATGGGCACTCTAAGACATTTTCAGAGTGAACTGGCTCTTCTCTCTATGCCCCTCCTCCAGACCTCAGTTTAGAAAATGTGCCCAGGCAGACTGGTCGCACTCTAGTGGAGCTCTACTGAGTTTCACTAAAAGACTTTGTTAGGTTTATTATTTTCAGGGAGGCTGCTGGCAACAGTCTCCCTGCTTCGTGGGACTTAGGGGGAAGAAGTATGAACCAACTTCCTGAATAGTTTCATGGCTCTGCTTCTGCCATAAGAGTGTTATGGACGCGACAGTGGTCAGGGGATGCAGATTCCAAACGACATATGGAAGTGCACAGCGGGGGAGGGGGAAGGGGGAGGGGCCCTGGGCAGCGTGAAACCTACTCTCACTGGCAAAAGGTGGGATATGATGCTGTGGCACAGTCCTACACCCCCGCCAGTATAAATATCTAGTTCAATAAATGAGGAAAAACGCGCCATTGCAGGTGGCGGGGCTTCTTCCTCAGGCAGCCAGCACACTGCTCAGCGCCATTTTCTTCCAGCAAAAAGCAGGATTTTTTATTTATGCGCTGAGTTGTGTACTGGCAATTCATTTCTGTGTCCCTCTGACAGATTTTACTGTGGGTCTGTCCCCTATAAGCCCCGGAGTTTCTGTGGTGTGATTGTGCACGTGTATGACATGTCTGAGGCAGGGAGCTCTTCCTCTGTGGGAGCCATGTTAGGGACACAGAGTTATAATGTGGTGGCGCTGCCGTCACACCAAGAGCCTGACTGGGTGAAAGATTTACGTGATAGTGTGAATCATATCAGTAAGAGATTGGATAAGTCTGAGTCTCGTGCAGAAAACTTAAAATAATCTGTTGAAGATGTGATTTTTAATAGTTCTGCCTTTCATCCACAGGGGACCCCTCTGGGTCACATAAACATTTGCACAAGTAGTACAAACTGTTACCGACAAGGACTCTGATTCCTGTGTTGACACTAGTGATTCCAGGGGAATAGGTCCTAAGTTAGCGAAAAACATTCAAAACATGTTGGTTGCTATAAAGGAGGTGTTAGAAGTTACGGAGCCCCTCCTTTACCACAGGAGAAGGCTTACTTTAGTAAAGGAAGTAAGGTAACTTTCTCTTCACCTCATGAGTTGAACAGTCTCTGGGAACGAGTCTGGTTTAACCGAAAATAAATTTCAGATTTCCAAAAGAATTCATCAGCTTACCTTTTTCCATGCAGAGGACAGGAAAAGGTGGGAGTCACCCCCCATTTCTCTGACGTCCTAGTGGATGCTGAGAACTCCGTAAGGACCATGGGGAATAGCGGCTCCGCAGGAGACTGGGCACAAAAGTAAAGCTTTAGGACTAGCTGGTGTGCACTGGCTCCTCCCCCTATGACCCTCCTCCAAGCCTCAGTTAGATTTTTGTGCCCGATCGAGAAGGGTGCACACTAGGTGACTCTCCTGAGCTGCTTAGTGAAAAGTTTAGTTTTAGGTTTTTTATTTTCAGTGAGACCTGCTGGCAACAGGCTCACTGCATCGAGGGACTAAGGGGAGAAGAAGCGAACTCACCTGCTTGCAGAGTGGATTGGGCTTCTTAGGCTACTGGACACCATTAGCTCCAGAGGGATCGAACACAGGCCCAGCCATGGAGTCCGGTCCCGGAGCCGCGCCGCCGGCCCCCTTACAGAGCCAGAAGAAAGAAGAGGTCCTGAAAATCGGCGTCAGAAGACATCCTGTCTTCACCAAGGTGGCGCACAGCACTGCAGCTGTGCGCCATTGCTCCTCAGCACACTTCGGTCACTGAGGGTGCAGGGCGCTAGGGGGGGGCGCCCTGAGCAGCAATAAAAAACACCTTGGCTGGCAAAAATACATCACATATAGCCCCCAGAGCTATATGGATGAATTTTAACCCCTGCCAGATTCCTCATAAAAGCGGGAGAAAAGGCCGCCGAGAAGGGGGCGGAGCCTATCTCCTCAGCACACAGGCGCCATTTTCCCTCACAGCTCCGCTGGAAGGACGTCTCCCTGACTCTCCCGTGCAGTCCTGCACTACAGAAACAGGGTAAAAAAGAGAGGGGGGCACTAATTTGGCGATATTTAAACATATAGCAGCTATATAAGGGAAAAACACTTATATAAGGTTATCCCTGTATATTAATATAGCGCTCTGGTGTGTGCTGGCATACTCTCCCTCTGTCTCCCCAAAGGGCTAGTGGGGTCCTGTCCTCTGTCAGAGCATTCCCTGTGTGTGTGCTGTGTGTCGGTACGTTGTGTCGACATGTATGAGGAGGAAAATGATGTGGAGGCGATGCAATTGCCTATAATAGAGATGTCACCTCCTAGAGAGTCGACACCTGAGTGGATGAGATGCTGGAAGGAATTACGTGACAGTGTCAGTTCTTTACAAAAGACAGTTGACGACATGAGACAGCCGGCTACTCAGCTTGTGCCTGTCCAGGCGTCTCAAAAGCCATCAGGGGCTCTAAAACGCCCATTACCTCAGATGGTAGATACAGACGTCGACACGGATACTGACTCCAGTGTCGACGGGGAAGAGACAAACGTGACTTCCAGTAGGGCCACACGTTATATGATTGAGGCAATGAAAAATGTTTTACATATTTCTGATAATATCACTACCACTAAAAGGGGTATTATGTTCGGTGAGAAAAAACTACCTGTAGTTTTTCCCGAATCTGAGGAATTAAATGAAGTGTGTGATGAAGCGTGGGTTTCCCCCGATAAAAAACTGATAATTTCAAAAAAATTATTGGCATTATATCCTTTCTCGCCAGAGGTTAGGGTGCGTTGGGAAACACCCCCTAGGGTGGATAAAGCGCTCACACGCTTATCAAAACAGGTGGCTCTACCCTCTCCTGAGACGGCCGCCCTGAAGGATCCTGCTGATAGAAAGCAGGAGGGTATCCTAAAATGTATTTACACACATACTGGTGTTATACTGCGACCAGCAATCGCCTCAGCCTGGATGTGCAGTGCTGGTTTGGCTTGGTCAGATTCCCTGACTGAAAATATTGACACCCTAGACAGGGACACTATTTTACTGACTATAGAACATTTAAAAGATGCTTTTCTATATATGCGTGATGCACAGCGGGATATTTGCCGACTGGCATCAAGAGTAAGTGCGCTGTCCATTTCTGCCATAAGAGTGTTATGGACGCGACAGTGGTCAGGGGATGCAGATTCCAAACGACATATGGAAGTGCTGCCTTATAAAGGGGAGGAGTTATTTGGGGTAGGTCTTTCAGACTTGGTGGCCACGGCAACAGCTGGGAAATCCACATTTTTACCCCAGGTCGCCTCTCAACATAAGAAGACGCCGTATTATCAGGCGCAGTCCTTTCGTTCCCATAAGGGAAAGCGAGCGAAAGGCTCCTTATTTCTGCCCTGGGGCAGAGGAAGGGGAAAAAAACTGCAGCAAGCAGCCAGTTCCCAGGATCAGAAGCCCTCTCCCGCTTCTGCTAAGCCCTCAGCATGACGCTGGGGCTTTACAATGGACTTAGGCTCGTGGGGGCACGTCTCAAGAATTTTAGCGCGCAGTGGGCTCACTTGCAAGTAGACCCCTGGGTCCTTCAGGTGGTATCTCAGGGATACAGGTTGGAATTCGAGACATCTCCCCCTCGCCGTTTCCTAAAGTCTGCTTTACCAACGTCTCCCTCCGACAGAGAGGCAGTATTGGAAGCCATACACAAGCTGTATTCTCAGCAGGTGATAATCAAGGTACCCCTCCTGCAACAGGGCAAGGGGTATTATTCAACGCTATTTGTGGTACCGAAGCCGGACGGCTCGGTGAGACCTATTTTAAATCTGAAATCCTTGAACACTTACATACAAAGGTTCAAGTTCAAGATGGAGTCACTCAGAGCAGTGATCGCGAACCTGGAAGAAGGGGATTATATGGTGTCTCTGGACATCAAGGATGCTTACCTCCATGTCCCAATTTGCCCTTCTCACCAAGGGTACCTCAGGTTTGTGGTACAGAACTGTCATTATCAGTTTCAGACGCTGCCGTTTGGATTGTCCACGGCACCCCGGGTCTTTACCAAGGTAATGGCCGAAATGATAATACTTCTTCGAAGAAAAGGCGTCTTAATTATCCCTTACTTGGACGATCTCCTGATAAGGGCAAGGTCCAGGGAACAGTTAGTAGTCGGAGTATCACTATCTCAAGTAGTGTTGCGGCAGCACGGGTGGATTCTAAATATCCCAAAATCGCAGCTGATTCCGACGACACGTCTGCTGTTCCTAGGGATGATTCTGGATACAGTCCAGAAAAAGGTGTTTCTCCCGGAGGAGAAAGCCAGGGAGTTATCCGAGCTAGTCAGGAACCTCCTAAAACCAGGCCAAGTGTCAGTGCATCAATGCACAAGGGTCCTGGGGAAAATGGTGGCTTCTTACGAAGCGATTCCATTCGGCAGATTCCACGCAAGAACTTTTCAGTGGGATCTGCTAGACAAATGGTCCGGATCGCATCTTCACATGCATCAGCGGATAACCCTGTCTCCGAGGATAAGGGTGTCTCTCCTGTGGTGGTTGCAGAGTGCTCATCTTCTAGAGGGCCGCAGATTCGGCATTCAAGACTGGGTCTTGGTGACCACGGATGCCAGCCTGAGAGGCTGGGGAGCAGTCACACAGGGAAAAAATTTCCAGGGCTTGTGGTCAAGCCTGAAAACGTCACTTCACATAAATATCCTGGTACTAAGGGCCATTTACAATGCCCTAAGTCAAGCAAGGCCTCTGCTTCAGGGTCATCCGGTGTTGATCCAGTCGGACAACATCACGGCAGTCGCCCACGTAAACAGACAGGGCGGCACAAGAAGCAGGAAGGCGATGGCAGAAGCTGCAAGGATTCTTCGCTGGGCGGAAAATCATGTGATAGCACTGTCAGCAGTGTTCATTCCGGGAGTAGACAACTGGGAAGCAGACTTTCTCAGCAGACACGATCTCCACCCGGGAGAGTGGGGACTTCATCCAGAAGTCTTCCACTTGATTGTAAACCGTTGGGAAAAACCAAAGGTGGACACGATGGCGTCCCGCCTCAACAAAAAACTAGAAAGGTATTGCGCCAGGTCAAGGGACCCTCAAGCAATAGCGGTGGACGCTCTGGTAACACCGTGGGTGTACCAGTCAGTGTATGTGTTCCCTCCTCTGCCTCTCATACCCAAGGTACTGAGAATTATAAGACGGAGAGGAGTAAGAACTATACTCGTGGCTCCGGATTGGCCAAGAAGGACTTGGTACCCGGAACTTCAAGAGATGCTCACGGAGGACCCGTGGCCTCTACCTCTAAGAAGGGACCTGCTCCAGCAAGGACCCTGTCTGTTTCAAGACTTACCGCGGCTGCGTTTGGAGGCATGGCGGTTGAACGCCGGATCCTGAAGGAAAAAGGCATTCCGGATGAAGTCATCCCTACCCTGATCAAAGCCAGGAAGGATGTAACCGCACAACATTATCACCGTATTTGGCGAAAATATGTTGCGTGGTGCGAGGCCAGGAAGGCCCCTATAGAGGAATTTCAACTAGGTCGTTTCCTGCATTTCCTGCAAACAGGACTGTTCATGGGCCTAAAATTAGGGTCCATTAAGGTTCAAATTTCGGCCTTGTCGATTTTCTTCCAGAAAGAATTGGCTTCAGTTCCTGAAGTCCAGACGTTTGTCAAGGGGGTACTGCATATACAGCCTCCTTTTGTGCCTCCAGTGGCACCCTGGGATCTCAATGTGGTTTTGGGATTCCTAAAATCACATTGGTTTGAACCGCTTACCACTGTGGACTTAAAATATCTCACATGGAAAGTGGTAATGCTGTTGGCCCTGGCTTCAGCCAGGCGCGTATCAGAATTGGCGGCTTTATCCTATAAAAGCCCTTACCTGATATTTCATACGGATAGGGCGGAATTGAGGACTCGTCCTCAATTTCTCCCTAAGGTGGTTTCAGCGTTTCACCTGAACCAGCCTATTGTGGTACCTGCGGCTACTAGGGACTTGGAGGACTCCAAGTTGCTGGACGTAGTCAGGGCCCTGAAAATATATGTTTCCAGGATGGCTGGAGTCAGAAAATCTGACTCGCTGTTTATCCTGTATGCACCCAACAAGCTGGGTGCTCCTGCTTCTAAGCAGACTATTGCTCGTTGGATTTGTAGTACAATTCAGCTTGCACATTCTGTGGCAGGCCTGCCACAGCCAAAATCTGTAAATGCCCACTCCACAAGGAAGGTGGGCTCATCTTGGGCGGCTGCCCGAGGGGTCTCGGCTTTACAACTTTGCCGAGCAGCTATTTGGTCAGGGGCAAACACGTTTGCTAAGTTCTACAAATTTGATACCCTGGCTGAGGAGGACCTGGAGTTCTCTCATTCGGTGCTGCAGAGTCATCCGCACTCTCCCGCCCGTTTGGGAGCTTTGGTATAATCCCCATGGTCCTTACGGAGTTCCCAGCATCCACTAGGACGTCAGAGAAAATAAGAATTTACTCACCGGTAATTCTATTTCTCGTAGTCCGTAGTGGATGCTGGGCGCCCATCCCAAGTGCGGATTATCTGCAATACTTGTACATAGTTATTGTTAACTAAATCGGGTTATTGTTGGAGTGAGCCATCCTTTGAGAGGCTCCTCTGTTATCATACTGTTAACTGGGTTCAGATCACAAGTTGTACGGTGTGATTGGTGTGGCTGGTTTGAGTCTTATCCTTCCTTATTGTGTATGCTTGTCCGGGCACAGTATCCTAACTGAGGCTTGGAGGAGGGTCATAGGGGGAGGAGCCAGTGCACACCAGCTAGTCCTAAAGCTTTACTTTTGTGCCCAGTCTCCTGCGGAGCCGCTATTCCCCATGGTCCTTACGGAGTTCCCAGCATCCACTACGGACTACGAGAAATAGAATTACCGGTGAGTAAATTCTTATTTTTAAACAGTGCCCTGTCACGGTTAAAGAAAAGAGGTGTTTCTCCCTGCGCCTGGGACGGCTTCACTTAAGGAGCCGGCAGACCGCAAGTTGGAGACTACGTTGTAATCTATTGATGTGGCCAATAGGACACTACTCAGGCCTACCATGCCCTCTGCGTGGGTGAGTAGTGCTATTGAAAAGTGGTCAGAAAACTTGTCATCAGACATTGACACAATAGATAGAGACGAGATACTCCTAACGTTGGGTCATATCAAAGATGCTGCTGCAAACTTGCTAGAAACCATGAAAGATATTGGTCTCTTGGGACCAAGAGCCGCTATCATGGCAGTCTCAGCACGGAGGGTGTTGTGGATTCGCCAATGGAATGCTGACGCAGATTCCAAAAGGAATATGGAGGCTCTCCCGTATAAAGGCGAGGCCTTATTTGGAGATGGGCTGGATGCTTTAGTTTCTGTGGCTACCGCTGGTAAGTCGACATTCTTGCCTAATGCTCCTGCGCCGGCGAAAAAGACACTTCACTCTCAGATGCAGTCCTTTCGGCCCAATAATTCCAAAAAGGGTAAAGGTTCCCCTTTCTTTGAGGGTAAAGGAAGGAGAAAAGGAAATAAAGTCCACAGTTTCTCCAGGATCGCAGAAGCAGAATTCAACCTGTGCTTCTGCCAAATTTTCAGCATGACGCTGGTGCTCCCTTGCGGGGAACCCAGAACTGAAACTCTTCAGTCAGTTTTGGGTTCAATATGGCCTAGACCCGTGGGTTGTACAAGAGTCCCACGGGTACAAACTGGAGTTTCAAGACATTTCCCCAGGCTGTATTTTCAAATCGACCTTACCAGCTTCTATCCCAGACAGGGAAGTGGTGGCAGCAGCAATACAAAATTTGTGTCAGGATCAAGTCTTTGTCCTGGTTCCCTAGTTACAACAAGGAGAAGGGTTTTATTGCAAGCCTATTCGTGGTTCCGAAGCCGGACGGCTCGGTCATACCGATTCTAAACCTGAATACTCTGAATTTCTACCTGCAAAGGTTCTAGTTCAAGATGGAATCTCTGAGGGCAGTGGTTTCCAGTCTGGAGGAGGGGGTCTTCATGGTGTCAGTAGACATAAAAGATGCCTACTTACACGTTCCCATTTATCCTCCACATCAATCTTATCTGAGATTCGCAATACAGAATTGTCATTACCAATTTCAGGCGTTGCCGTTCGGACTTTCCACAGCACCGTGGGTTTTCACCAAGGTGATGGCGGAGATGATGGTCCTCCTTCGACAGTAAGGAGTCAATATAATTCCTGACCTGGACGATCTCCTGATAAAAACGAGATCCAGGGAAAAGTTGGTGCAGAACATGGCACTCACCCTGACAGTACTTCAACATCACGGTTGGATCATAAATTTTCCATAGTTACAATTGGAACCGACGACAAGATTATCCTTTCTGGGGATGATACTGGACACAGAAGTACAGAGGATATTTCTTCCAGTAGAAAAGGCTCTGGATCTCCAGAGAATGGTCAAACAAATTCTGAAACCAACAAGAGTGTCGATTCATCAATGCATTCGGGTGTTGGGGAAGATGGTAGCGGCCTACGAGGCCATTCAATTTGGCCGATTCCATGCCAGAGTATTCCAGTGGGACCTATTGGACAAGAGGTCCGGATCCCATCTACACATGCATCAGAGGATAATCCTGTCATCCAACGCCAGAATCTCGCTCCTGTGGTGGCTACACAGTTCTCACCTCCTAGAGGGACGCAGGTTTGAGATTCAAGACTGTATCCTGGTGACCACAGATGCAAGTCTCCGAGGCTGGGGAGCAGTCACACAGGGGGAAAGCTTCCAAGGAAGATGGTCAAGTCAAGAAACTTGTCTTCACATAAACGTTCTGGAGTTGAAAGCCACTTACGGCCTTCTACAAGCGGGGCATCTTCTTCAAGATCACCCCGTACATCCCAGTCGGACAATGTAACATCAGTCGCGTACATAACCCATCAGGGCAGAATGAAAAGCAGAGCGGCAATGCCAGAGGTGACAAAGATTCTCCTCTGGACAGAAAGACATGTAAGAGCTCTGTCGGTAATTTTCATTCCGGGAGTGGACAACTTGGAAGCAGACTTCCTCAGTAGACATGATCTCCATCCAGGAGGATGGGGCCTCCACCAAGAAGTCTTCGCGGAGGTGACATGTCTTTGGGGAGTTCCTCAAGTAGACATGATGGCATTTCGTCTCAACAAGAAGCTTCTGTGATATTGTTCCAGGTCGAGAGACCCTCAAGCAATAGCAGTGGACGCACTGGTGACCCAGTGGATGTTTTTTTCGGTGTATGTCTTCCCTCCACTTGCACTGATGCCAAAAGTTCTCAAAATCATAAGAACAGGAGTTCGAGCGATCCTCATTGTCCCAGACTGGCCAAGGAGGGCTTGGTATCCAGATCTTCAGGAGTTACTCATAGAAGATCCTCGGCCTCTTCCTCTTCGCAAGGACCTGCTGCAGCAGGGGCAGTTCGTGTGTCAAGCCTTACCGTGGCTACATTTGACGGCATGGCTATTGAGCGCCGGATCCTAGCCCGAAAGGGTATTCCCAAAGAGGTCATTTCCACTCTTATTCAGGCCAGGAATGGAGTAATGTCTGAACATTACCACCGTATTTGGAGAAAATATATATCTTGGGGTGAAACCAAGTAGGCTCCAACTGAAGAGTTTCAGTTAGGACGTTTTCTCCATTTTTCTCCAGGCGGGTGTGGATGTGGGCCTACGGTTGAGTTCAATCAAGGTCCAGATTTCGACCTTGTCCGTTTTCTCTCAGAAACAATTGACTCCCTTCCAGAAGTTCAGACATTCGTGAAAGGGGTTCTGCACATCCAACCTCGTGGTGTTGCAGTTCCTTCAATCGGATTGGTTTGAAGCTCTCCGGGAGATAGAGTTGGAAGTTTCTCACTTGAAAAGTGGTCATTCTGTTGGCCTTGGCATCCGCAAGGAGGGTGTCTGAGTTAGGGGCCCTGTCTCACAAGAACCCTTACTTGATTTTCCATGAGATAGGGCGGAGTTAAGAACTCGTCAGAAATTTCTTCCAAGGGTGGTTTCTTGTTTCCATATAAACCAACCTATTGTGGTGCAAGTGGCTACTGACACCTTCGCTGCTTCAAAGTCTCTGAATGTGGTCAGGGCTTTGAGAATTTATGTCGCGAGAACAGCTCGAATACGGAAAACAGAGGCTTTGTTTGTCCTGTATGCTCCCAACAAGATTGGGTGTCCTGCTTCTAAGCAGACTATTGCGCGTTGGATCAGAGGTACGATTCAGCACGCTCATTCTACGGCAGGATTCAGTGATTGCCCATTCTACTAGAAAGGTGGGCCCATCCTGGGCGGCTGCCCATGGGGTCTCGGCATTACAACTTCGCCGAGCATCTACTTGGTCAGGGGCAAACACGTTTGCTAAGTTTTACAAGTTTGACACCTTGGCCGATGAGGACCTACAGTTTGGTCAATCGGTACTGCAGGGTCATCCGCACTCTCACACCCGTACTGGAGCTTTGGTATAACTGAAGTGGACCCCAGCATCCTCTAGGACATATGAGAAAACAGGATTTTAATACCTACCGGTAAATCCTTTTCTCCTAGTTGAGGATGCTGGGCACCCAGCCCAGTGCGTACTTTACCTGCAGTTGTTAATTTGTTGAAAATATTTTCAGCACGTTTGTTGTAATGTTCATGCCCATTGGCATGTATTTTGTTGGATACCATGTTGTGCGGCATGGTTGTCATACCTCTGTATGTCTGTTTTTACCCAGTTTTGTTCTATTACTGTTGTTCTAATTGTAAAGCGCAACGGAATATGCTGCGCCATATAAGAAACTGTTAATAGATAAATAAATAAAGTGTGAGCTGGTAGGAGTCTCACCATTAACTTAAAAGTAAATCCTTTCCTTGAAATGTCCGTCTCCCTGGGCACAGTTCCTATACTGAGGTCTGGAGGGGCACAGAGGGAGGAGCCAGTTCACACTCTGAAAAAGTCTTAAAGTGCCCATGGCTCCCGCGGAACCGTCTATACCCCATGGTACTGAATTGGACCCCAGCATCCTCTACGGACTAGAAGAAAAGGATTTACCGGTAGGTATTACAATCCTGTTTCTCATACGTCCTAGAGGATGCTGGGGATGCTTCAAGAACCATGGGGTATAGACGGGATCCGCAGGAGACATGGGCACACTATAAGACTTTGAATGGGTGTGAACTGGCTCCTCCCTCTATGGCCCTCCTCCAGACTCCAGTTAGATTCTGCCCAGTGAGACTGGATGCACACTGAGTAGCTCTCCAGAGTTTCTCAGACAAATACTTTTATTAGCTTTGTTATTTTCAGGGAGACCTGTTGGCAACAGGCTCCCTGCATCTTGGGAGTGAGGGGAGAGAAGAAGACCTACTTCTTCTGAGTTCAAGGGCTCTGCTTCTTAGGCTACTGGAGACCATTAGCTCCAGAGGGTTCGATCACTTGGTACGCCTAGCTGCTTGTTCCCGGAGCCGCGCCGTCACCCCCCTCACAGAGCCAGAAGACAGAAGCCGTGAGTATGAGAAGATCTGAAGACTTCAGTGACGGCAGAAGACGGCGTTTGAGGTACCGCGCTGCGCGCCATGCTCCCACACATAACACGGCACTGCAGGGTGCAGGACGCAGGGGGGGGCGCCCTGGGCAGCATGAACACCTCAAACAGCACTGGCACAAGTTATAACAGTGCCCAGGCACTAGTTAAGGGACCCCCGCCAGTATAAAGATAATTTTAAGCGGGACTGAAGTGCGCCATGTAGTGGGTGGGGCTTAGCCCACACAGCTCTGACCAGCGCCATTTTCTCTTCACGAAAGCTGCAGAGACGCTGGCCCTGACCTGGTACTGCTGTACAAGTAACGGTGCAAAACGGGGGGGAGGGGGGAAAGCAAAAGTAATTGGTGCTAAATTATATATATATTAAAAGCGCTAAAAGATTTGGGCAGTCTTGGTTACTTGCTCCAGTACCGGGATTGGCGGCAGAACTCTCTCTGTGGGGTATATTTACTAAAATTCGTATTTCTCCCGATTTGGAGGGAGATTAATCACGAATGACATCGAAAGTGTAAAATTGCAACTTTTTGATTTTTTTCCGACTAATTTACTAAGCTGTCGTATTCGGCATTTTCGTATTTACCGATGTCGATGTCATTCGTTTTTTTTTGGCAGTGTTTTATGGGAGTGAATTGTAAAACACTGCCGACTTTAACACAATGAATCACGGCCGTATCTGTGAGATCCGTGCTGGGGTTCATTGTGCACCTTTCTTAAAAAAAACAACCATTGTTAAAAATCGAAAAAAAATTGCGTAGGGTCCCCCCTCCTAAGCCAAACCAGCCTCGGGCTCTTTGAGCCGGTCCTGGTTGAAAAAATATGGGGGGAAAATTGACAGGGGTTCCCCCATATTTAATCAACCAGCACCGGGCTCTGCGCCTGGTCCTGGTTCCAAAAATACGGGGGACAAAAAGCGTAGGGGTCCCCCGTATTTTTGAAACCAGCACCGGGCTCCACTAGCTGGACAGATAATGCCACAGCCGGGGGTCACTTTTATACAGCGCCCTAACCATGTTGTTGGAGTATTGACATGGAGAGTGCGATGTTTTGCACCAATTGTTTCCTGGATCTCGCTTTTATCAGGAGATCGTCCAGATAAGGAATTATATTGACTCCTTTTTGATGAAAGAGGACCTCATCTCCGCCATCACCTTGGTGAATACCCTCGGTGTCGTGCAGAGTCCGAACGGCAACGTCTAGAACTGGTAATGGCAATCCTATACTGCAAATCTCAGATAAGCTTGGTGAGGAGGATAAATGGGAACATGCAAGTAAGCATCCTTTATGTCTACTGACACCATAAAGTCCCCCTTCTCCAGACTGGAAATCACTACCCTCAGGGATTCCATCTTGAACTTGAACCTTTTCAGGTAGAGATTCAGATTTTTCAGGATTAAAATCGGTCTGACCAAGCCGTCCGGTTTCGGAAATACGAAGAGGCTTGAATAAAAACCTTCTCACTGCTGTGATGAGGGTACTAGGACAATGATCCTGACATATTTTTTTAATTGCCGTTGTTACTGCCTCTCTTCCTCGAAGAGAAGCTGGCAAGGTCGATTTGAAAAATCGGCATGGGGGGACGTCTTGAAACTCTAGTTTGTACCCATGGGACACTATTTTTAAGACCCATGGGTCCAGGCCAGATTGAATCCAGATTTGGCTGAAAAGTTTCAGACGTGCTCCCACCCGAGCGGACTCCCGCAAGGGAGCCCCAGCGTCAAAAGTCGCAGTTGGAACTGACGTCAAGATTGTCCTTTTTAGGGATGATTCTGGACACAGAAGTATGGAGAGTATTTCTTCCAGTGGAAAAGGCTCTGGAAATCCAGAAAATGGTCAAACAAATATTGAAACCAACAAGCGTGTCGATCCATCAATGCATTCGGTTGTTGGGTAAAATGGTAGCGGCCTATGAGGCAATACAGTTTGGCCGATTTCATGCCAGAGTATTCCAGTAGGACCTGTTGGACAAGTGGTCCAGATCCCACCTACACATGCACAGGAAAATAATCCTGTCCCCCAAAGCCAGGATTTTGCTCCAGTGGTGGCTACACAGTTCTCACCTACTAGAGGGACGCAGGTTTGGGATTCACGACTGGGTCCTAATAACCACGGATGCAAGTCTCCGAGGCTGGGGAGCTGTCACACAGGGGGAAAACTTCCAAGGAAAATGGTCAAGTCAGGAAGCCTGCCTTCACATAAACGTTCTGGAATTGAGAGCCATTTACAACAGCATTCTACAAGCAGTACATCTTTTTCAAGATCATCCCAGGGGCCGTGTGGGTATCAAGACTTACCGCGGCTACGTTTGACGGCATGGCTGTTGAGCGCCAGAACCTAGCCCGAAAGGGTATTCTGAAGGAAGTCATCCTCACTCTTATTCAGGCCAGGAAAGGAGTAACGTCTAAACATTACCACCGTATTGGAGAAAATAGGTGTCTTGGTGTGAATCTAAGAAGGCTCCTACAGAAGTTTGAGTTGGGACGTTTTCTCCATTTTCTGCAGGCTGGTGTGGATGCGGGCCTTAGATTGGGGTCAATCAAGGTCCAGATTTGGGCCTTATCGGTTTTCTTTCAAAAACAATTGACCTCCTTTCCAGAAGTTCAGACGTTTGTGAAAGGGGTTCTGCACATCCAGCCTCCATTTGTGCCTCCAGTGGCACCATGGGACCTTAATGTGGTGTTGCAGTTCCTTCAATCAGATTGGTTTGAACCTCTGCAAGAGATAGAATTGAAGTTTCTCACTTGGAAAGTGGTGATTCTTTTGGCCTTGGCATCCGCAAGGCGGATGTCTGAGTTGGGGGCCTTGTCTCTTCCATGAAGATAGGGCAGAGTTAAGAACTTGTCAACAATTTCTTCCAAATGTGGTTTCGTCCTTCCACATAAACCAACCTATTGAGGTGTCAGTAGCTACTGACACTTTCACTGAGTCACAGTCTCTAGATGTGGTTAGAGCTTTGAAGATTTATGTCGCAAGAACAGCTCGGTTACGGAAAACATAGGCTCTGTTTGTCCTGTATACTCCCAGCAAGATTGGGTGTCCTGCTCTAAGCAGACTATTGCGCGCTGGATCAGACTTGCCGGTACCAAAGTCGGTGAAGGTCCATTCTACTAGGAAAGTGGGCTCCTCCTGGGCGGCTGCCCGGGGCGTCTCGGCTTTACAGCTTTGCCGAGCAGCTACTTGGTCAGGGTCAAACACATTTGGTAAATTGTATACGTTTGACACTTTGGCCAATGAGGACCTCAAGTTTGGTCAATCTGTGCTGCAGGCTCATCCGCACTCTCCCGCCCGTACTGGAGCTTTGGTATAACCCCATGGTACTGAAGTGGACCCCAACATCCTCTAGGACGTATGAGAAAATAGGATTTTAATACCTACTGGTAAATCCTTTTCTCATACGTCCTAGAGGATGCTGGGGACTCCAAAAGGACCATGGGGGGGTATAGACGGATCCGCAGGAGCTTGGGCACACTATAAAGACTTAAACTGGGTGTGAACTGGCTCCTCCCTCTATGCCCCTCCTCCAGACCTCAGTTGGACATTGTGCCCAGGAGTGATGGGTCACACACTAGGGGAGCTATCCTGAGTTTCTCTGAAAGACTTATGTTAGGTTTTTTATTTTCAGGCAGACCAGCTGGCTACAGGCTCCCTGCATCGTGGGAGTGAGGGGAGAGAAGCAGGACCTACTTCTTCTTAGTTTCAAGGCTCTGCTTTTCGGCTACTGCACACCATTAGCTCCAGAGGGTTCGATCACTTGGTGCGCCTAGCTGCTTGTTCCCGGAGCCGCGCCGTCACCCCCCTCACAGAAGCCAGAAGAAAGAAGCCAGGTGAGTATTGGAAGAAAAGAAGACTTCAGTGACGGCAGAAGACTTCAGTAACGGAGGTAACAGCAGCGGTAGTGCTGCGCTCCATGCTCCCACACACCAACGTCTCTGGCAGGGTGCAGGGCGCTGGGGGGGAGCGCCCTGGGGGTGTCTTGCTACGGGTCTACAATGCTGGCGGGGGACATATTTTGGTGCCTGTGCACAGCGTATGTTCACCCCGCCAGGATGCCGCAGGGGGGAGAGACAGCGGTAGCGCTGTGCTCCCTGCTCCCGAGCTTACCATCACCTGCAGGGTGCAGGGCGCTGGGGGGGAGCGCCCTGGGCAACATATAACAGGTGAAATCACTGGCGGGGGGGGCATGCTTCGGTGCCCGCCCCGCCAGTGCGCCGCGAACGGGAGGGAGCAGCAGCAGTAGCGCTGCGCCCTCTGCTCCCGCTCTCCATCGACCTGCGGCATTTATAAAAGGATCCCAGGCGGGGGAACATACCCGGATACCGGGTGTCTTCGCCCCGCCGGGAGACCACAGCTTGCATGCTGCGGTCCATAGCTCCTACACACCAACGGCTTCCGTGGGTGCAGGGCACAGGGGGGCGCCCTGGGCTGCGTCGGGACATAAAGCAAGTTATACAGGGGGTTACCCCCTGTATATAGGGTCCCCAGCTAGTTTTTAGTGTATTATATATTTATATAATTGAGCGGGCTTAAGTGCGCCGGGAAGGGGCGGAGCTTAGCCCTCACAGAGGAGTCAGCGCCATTTTCCTCAGGTCCCCGCCAAGATTTACTGTATAGTAAGAAGGAGGGGGGGCACAGTGTTTTTAATGCATATAGCATTATGTTTAATAATGGACGCATACTCCTTGTTGTGTTACATAAATTCACTGTTTCCCTGTTTATTTACCCACTATCGGTTAATCGACATATCTCGACAGGTGTGAGGGCTTTGTCACAAGCTGCTGTGGGGATAACTGTCGGCTTCGCCGACGCTTGGCGGTGCTTGATTCGAAAAATTAAGTATTAGCAGGTTGGTTTTGTGTGCTTAAAAATAAGTAAACTCGCTAGGGGAGACACAGTGGTTTGTGGATGCCCTGTCGGCATCAACGGTATTTCCTGGGTAAAAAAATTAACAGGCTTTTATTGCCTTGTACCTGTATTTGTGTGTGTATATATATATATATATATATATATATTTATATATATATATTTATATATTTATAGGTATATGTGGGGGGAGTGTTATTGAAATTGTATATGTATGCTTCCCTCAGACCCCTCGGGGTTCCAAGATTATTATTATTTTTTTGCCCGCTTACTTTTCCTTGCTGTCGACCATAACTTTCCTGGTAGATCAACATCGGGGGCACGTCAGTACATGGTCATACACATTCACAACACATTACTGTCACTAGGGACCTAACGGGTCTGGACAATCCACTTGCGTATAGGTTATATCTATATGTATATATATGTAGATATATGTTTATATATGCATGGTTAGGATATGTGTGTTTTATTGTGTATCACATTATGTATATCCATGAATGCTGAAATAATGGTATTCTTCTCATGTGCTGATCGCTCTGTTGATTAAGCTCTAGATTGGCCGTGACGAGTTGGTTTTCGATCCTCTCAAGGAGTCCGAATATTATTCTCTTCCCGACGCGGAGAGAACATTACGGCAGTCAACTCCTGGTCGACGCAGAGCCCGGTCGCAAAGGATCATACACAGGAAGCTAAGTGATATTTTATTTCTATACTTTGGCCTTATCTGCATTGCATGCACATGAGGGAGTGTTGTATTCGGGTAGGCATCCGATAGAATTAACCTACACAGAGTGGGTAAGCTTGCTTATGTTGACCTTATAACATTGCAGCAGGCTGCCGCGTGACAGCAGAAGGTGTAACTGGGAAAATGCTGAGGATGTCTCCGAGAGATACTCGAGGGAGGTATACAGCTGTTTGGTGAGCCCTCTGTTCAGTCACTCTCGGCGGATAGAACTGGTAAGTCTAACTTCGTGAGTTAGCCTCCTTCACAACGGTTGGTGACGCATTCTTTTGTGGGATGCAGTCGTTTTAACCGGTTCGATACCGTTCTTTTCTCTAATGTCCTAGAGGATGCTAGGACTCCGTAAGGAGTTAGGGCACTTTAAGAAAGCTTTGGATTCTGGGTGTGTACTGGCTCCTCCCTCTATGCCCCTCCTCCAGACCTCAGTTTTACACTGTGCCCAGAGGGAAATGGGTGCACTGCTGGGAGCTCCCCTGAGTTCTCTGCCTAGAAAGCATTTTTGTTTGGATTTTTTCTCTATTTTTTTACAGGGAGCACTGCTGGCAACAGGCTCCCTGCATCGAGGGACTGAGGAGAGAGGGGCAGACCTACTTAAATGATAGGCTCTGCTTCCTCGGCTACTGGACACCAGAGGGGGTGAACACAGGTTCGTCCTGGGCGTTCACCCCTGAGCCGCACCGCCGTTCTCCTCACAGAGCCAGAAGAAAATAAGTCAGAAGACGTCTCAGGCGGCAGAAGCCTTCAGAGCTGCACTGAGGTAACGCACAGCATTACAGCTGTGCGTCATTGCTCAACACACCTCACACACTCCGGTCACTGTATGGGTGCAGGGCGCAGGGGGGGCGCCCTGGGCAGCAATATAAACACCTCTCTGATGGCAAAAGACTATATACATGTACAGGTGGGCACTGCACATGTATATTAAAGAGCCCCCGCCATTTTTTAATAACTTTGAGCGGGACAGAAGACCGCCGCCGAGAGGGCGGGGCTTCTCCCTCAGCACTCACCAGCGCCATTTTCTCTCCACAGCATCGCTGAGAGGAAGCTCCCCGGACTCTCCCCTGCTTTACACACGATGAAAGGGGGTTTTGAAGGAGGGGGGGGGCACATCATTGGTGTTTTATTACTACACAGCGCTACTGGGGAAAAGCATTCTGTGTTTCTTTCCAGGGGTATAGCGCTGGGGTATGTGCTGGCATACTCTCTCTCTGTCTCTCCAAAGGGCCTTAAAGGGGATACTGTCTTCAGAAAAAGAGTTTTCCTGTGTGGGTGAAGTGTGTCGGAATGCGTGTGTCGACATGTTTGAAGAGGAAGGCTCGCTTAATGTGGAGGGGGAGTGCTTGAATGTCAGGTCGCCGTCGGCAACGCCGACACCGGACTGGGTGGATATGCTGAATGTCTTAAATGCAAATGTAAATTTACTGCATAAAAGGTTAGACAAGGCTGAAGCTAGGGATCAGTCAGGTAGCCAGACCATGCCTGTCCCTGTGGCGCCAGGACCTTCGGGGTCTCAAAAGCGCACCATATCCCAGTTGATGACACAGACACTGACTCTAGTGTCGACTATGAAGATGCAAAATTACAGCCGTAGGTGGCAAAGGGTATTCGTTACATGATTATTGCCATTAAAGAGGTTTTGCATATCACTGAGGAACCCCCTGTCCCTGACACGAGGGTACACATGTATAAAGGGAAAAAGCCTGAGGTCACTTTTCCGTCCTCATTTGAGCTAAGCGAATTGTGCAAAAAGGCTTGGGAATCTCCAGATGGGATCCGGACTGAAAGTCGACAGTAACTAGGTCGACAATGTCTAGGTCGACCACTATTGGTCGACAGTAACTAGGTCGACAGGGTGTCTAGGTCGACAGGGTCTTTAGGTCGACATGTTCTAGGTCGACAGGTCAAAAGGTCGACATGAGTTTTTCACAATTTTTTCTTTTTTTTAACCTTTTCATACTTAACGATCCACGTGGACTACGATTGGAACGGTAAACTGTGCCGAGCGAAGCGAAGGCACCATGCCCGAAGCATGGCGAGCGAAGCGAGCCATGCGAGGGGACGCGGTGCACTAATTGGGGTTACCAGTCACTCTATGAAGAAAACTACACCAAAATAACATTAAAAACTCATGTCGACCTTTTGACCTGTCGACCTAGAACATGTCGACCTAAATACCCTGTCGACCTAGACACCCTGTCGACCTAGTTACTGTCGACCAATAGTGGTCGACCTAGACATTGTCGACCTAGTTACTGTCGACTTTCAATACCACACCCCTCCAGATAGGAGACTACATGTTCCCAAAAGGATTCTTATGGCGTATCCTTCTCCACAAACGGATAGGATACAATGGGAATCTTCGCCTAAAGTAAACAAGGCGCTGACACGCTTATCCAAGAAGGTGGCACTACCTTCTCAGGATACAGTTTCCCTCAAGGATCCTGCTGATCGCAGGCAGGAAATTACCTTGAAGCACATTTACACACATTCAGGTACTGTTGCTAGACCGGCTATGGTGTTGGCCTGGGTTTGTAGTGCTGTCGTGGCATGGGCAGATTCCTTATCTACGGAGCTTGACACCTTAGATAGGGATGCCATTTTAATGACCATAAAGCATATCAGAGATGCTGCCTTGTATATGAGAGATGCTCAAAGAGACATTTGTTAACTAAGCTCCAGAATAAACGCTATGTCTATTTCTGCTAGGCGACTCTTGTGGACCCGACAGTGGACGGGAGACGCTGACTCAAAGCGGCATATGGAGTCATTGCCTTACAAGGGGGAGGAGTTGTTTGGAGAAGGCCTCTCGGACCTTGTCTCTACTGCTACGGCCGGTAAATCAAATTTTTTACCTTATGTTCCCCCGCAGTATGCTAAGAAGGTACCCCATTATCAGATGCAGTCCTTTCGTTCCAATAAGAGCAAGAAGGTATGGGGATCGTCCTTTTTTGCCAGAGGTAAAGGCAAGGGAAAAAAGCTGCACGCAGCTAGTCCCCAGGAGCAGAAGTCCTCCCCTACACCCTACATCTGCAAAGTCCACCGCATGACCGGATGGTTCGGTCAGACCCATTTTAAATCTAAAATCCTTGAACCTGTACTTGAAGAGATTCAAGTTCAAAATGGAATCACTCAGGGTGGTCATCGCCAGCCTGGAGGGGGGGGGGGGGTTTGGATGGTGTCCCTGGACATAAAGGATGCATACCTTCATGTTCCGATTTTCTCCCCTCACCAGGCGTTCCTGAGATTTGCAGTATAGGACTGTCACTACCAATTTCAGACGTTGCCGTTTGGGCTTTCCACGGCTCGAGAATTTTCACCAAGGTAATGGCGGAAATGATTGCGCCTGCGCAAGCAGGGTGTCACAATCATCCCATACTTGGACGATCTCCTCATAAAGGCGAGATCTCGGGAGAAGTTGCTGGACAGCGTGTCTCTGTCCATAAAGATGTTGCAAATGCACGGCTGGATTCTCATTATACCGAAGTCCCAGCTAGTCCCTGCAACACGTCTGACCTTTTTGGGCCTGATTCTAGACACAGACCAGAAGAGAGTTTTTCTTCCGATGGAAAAGGTTCAGGAGCTCATAGCCCTGGTCAGGAACCTATTGAAGCCAAAAAAGGTTTCAGTGCATCATTGCACACGGGTTCTGGGGAAGATGGTGGCTTCATACGAGGCCATCCCCTTCGGCAGGTTCCATGCGAGGACCTTTCAATGGGACCTATTGGACAAATGGTCCGGGTCCCATTTACAAAGGCATCAAAGGATAACCCTGTCTCCCAGGACCAGGGTATCTCTCCTGTGGTGGCTGCACAGTGCTCACCTACTAAAGGGTCGCAGGTTCGGCATTCAGGACTGGGTCCTGGTGACCACGGACGCAAGCCTCCGAAGCTGGGGAGCGGTCACACTAGGAAGAAATTTCCAAGGTCTCTGGTCAAATCTAGAGACTTGTCTCCACATCAACGTCCTGGAGTTGAGGACCATATACAATTCCCTATGTCAGGTGGAGGAATTGCTTCGGGACAAACCGGTTCTGATTCAGTCGGACAATGTCACGGCAGTGGCTCATGTAAACCACCAAGGCGGAACAAGGAGCAGAGTGGCCATGGCAGAAGCGACCAGGATTCTACGCTGGGCGGAAGGCCATGTAAGCGCACTATCAGCAGTGTTCATCCCGGGGGTGGACAACTCGGAGGCGGACTTCCTCAGCAGGCACGACCTGCATCCGGGAGAGTGGGGACTTCATCAAGAAGTCTTCGCACAGATCACGGGTCGGTGGGGACTGCCTCAGATAGACATGATGGCATCCCGTCTCAACGAAAAGCTAAAGCGGTATTGCGCCAGGTCAAGAGACCCTCAGGCAGTAGCGGTAGACGCTCTGGTGACACCTTGGGTGTTCAGATCGGTCTATTTGTTTCCTCCTCTACCTCCCATACCCAAGGTGTTGAGAATAATAAGAATAAGCAGGATCAGAACAATCCTCATTGTTCCAGATTGGCCATGGAGGACTTGGTATCCGGAGCTGCAAGAGTTGCTCACAGAAGATCCGTGGCCTCTTCCTCTAAGGCAGGACCTGCTGCAGCAGGGGCCCTGTCTGTTCCAAGACTTACCGCTGCTGCGTTTGACGGCATGGCGGTTGAACGCCGGATCCTAGCGGAAAAAGGGATTCCGGAAGAGGTCCTTTCTACCCTGATCAAGGCTAGGAAGGACGTGACATCTAAACATTATCGCCGTATATGGCGAAAATATGTTTCTTGGTGTGAGGCCAGAGCTGCTCCTACGGAGGAGTTCCATTTGGGCCGTCTACTTCACTTCCTTCAAACAGGAGTGCATTTGGTCCTTAAACTAGGTCCATAAAGGTCCAAATTTCAGCCTTATCCATTTTCTTTCAAAGAGAATTGGCCTTTCTTCCTGAAGTACAGACTTTTGTTAAGGGGGTGCTGCATATTCAGCCTCCTTTTGTACCTCCGGTGGCGCCTTGAGGAAACGTAATACCACGTTAAGATCCCAAGTCCCCTTGGTTTGAACCACTCAAAACAGTGGAGTTGAAATACCTCACTTGGAAAGTGGTCATGTTGTTGGCATTAGCTTCGGCAAGGCGTGTTTCAGAATTGGCAGCTTTATCACATAATAGCCCATACCTGTTTTTTCACGTGGATAGGGCGGAGTGAAGGACTCGTCCTCAATTTCTGCCAAAAGTGGTCTCATCTTTTCATATGAACCAACCTATTGTCGTGCCTGTGGTTTCACGGGACTTGGAGGATTCCGAGTCCCTGGATGTGGTCAGGGCTTTGAAGATTTATGTGACCAGAACAGCTAGGATCAGGAAGACTGAGCCTCTGTTTGTTCTGTATGCGGCTTTTATCGCTGGATCTGTAACACGATTAAGCAGGAGCATTCTACGTCAGGATTGCCATTGCCTAAATCGGTTAAGGCCCATTCCACTAGGAAGGTGGGCTCTTCTTAGGCGGCTGCCCGAGGGGTCTCGGCATTACTGTTGTGCCGAGCAGCTACTTGGTCGGGGTCAAACACCTTTGCGAAGTTCTATAAGTTTGATACCCTGGCTGAGGAGGACCTCCTGTTTGCTCAATCGGTGCTGCAGAGTCATCCGCACTCTCCCGCCTGTTTGGGAGCTTTAGTATAATCCCCATGGTCCTTACGGAGTCCCAGCATCCTCTAGGACGTTAGAGAAAATAGGATTTTACTTACCGGTAAATCTATTTATCGTAGTCCGTAGAGGATGCTGGGCGCCCGTCCCAAGTGCGGACTTCTTCTGCATGACTTGTATATAGTTATGGCTTACATAAGGGTTATGTTGTAGTTTTATCGGTTGGACCGAGGCTATGTTGTTGTTCATACTGTTAACTGGGTAGTTTATCACAAGTTATACGGTGTGATTGGTGTGGCTGGTATGAATCTCGCCCTTAGATTTACAAAAATCCTTCCTCGTACTGTCCATCTCCTCTGGGCACAGTTTTCCTAACTGAGGTCTGGAGGAGGGGCATAGAGGGAGGAGCCAGTGCACACCCAGAATCCAAAGCTTTCTTAAAGTGCCCTATCTCCTGCGGAGCCAGTCTATTGCCCATGGTCCTTACGGAGTCCCAGCATCCTCTACGGACTACGAGAAATAGATTTACCGGTAAGTAAAATCCTATTTTTTCCTTTTCTGTGCGGACAGTGGAAGGTAAGAGTTCTGCAGCCTTGTTAGGTTCGCAGAAGTGGATGTCATTTTCTGTTTCCAACACATCCACCACTTGTCGCTGAGTCTATCTGGCTAGTTCCCACTCCGGAGAGCACTCGTCTACTAATTTCAGTTAGTCCAGGAATAGACTAAGACCTGTGAGTTATTTATAGAATCCAAAAGGGGAGCATTCTGAGTTACGGTTGTTCCCCTTACTGTTTTTTCTAATAGATCTTGCCGTTCCCCTCTGGAAGGGGAGGTAGTACGCGACGTCATACAGAGGTGCGTCAGGTTCAGGACATTGTCCGGTTGTCCCTATATAAAGGTGCAAATCGTTGTTTCTCTCTGACTGTTCTTCGACACAGGGATTGGCTGTTGTTCCCATCGACACAGTTGTCGGAGGTGGGTTTCAGAGTAGATACTGACCGGTTAATGTTCTGTGTTTTTCCTGTGGAAAGAGGTCTGCTGTGACACTTCATCAATATGTTCTGTTACTAAAACAGATGGGTGCGGCCTACGAGGCCTTTTTTGGTGAGCAGGTATTCTGCCAGAGTGGTTTTCAAGGGGCCAGTTGGAATTGTGGTCCGGGTCTCACCTGCACATGCACCGGAATATAATCCTAAAGGCCAGGACATCACTCCTGTGGTGTCTGCTCGGTTCTCTCCTTCTAGAGGGATGAAGGTTCGGGAACCAGGTTTAGATCCTGGTGTCCGTGCATACAGATCTCCGAGGCTGGGGAGCAGTCCTTGCAAGGGACGTATTTCCAAGGATAAGGTTAAGTTGGAAAGCTTGTCTGCAATAAGCTTTCTTGATTTAAGAGCTATTTTCGACTAACGTATTCTTCGTGTTCGGCCCATGTTAGTTCTGCCAGACCACTTGTCAGCAGTGGCGTAAGTAAGCCGCTATGACGGAACAAGGAGCAAAGCGGCAATGGCAGAAGATGCACAGTTTTGCCGTGGGGCGGAAAGTCTGGTAAACACTATATTAGCAGTATTCGTTCCGGAGGTAAACGAAGGAGAAATACATTTCCTCTGCTGACGCGATCTCCATCCGGGAGAAATTCAGTCATCATCGAGAACTTTTCACAGACGTGACAACTTTTTGTGGAGTGTCGCAATTGGTCATGTTGGCGTCTCGCTTCAACGAGAGGCCTCAGGGATATTGATTCAGGTCAAGGGACACTCAAGCTATAGCAGTGGACACCCTCGTGACACCGTGGGTGTTTTTAGTAGGTCTATGTGGCCTCTCCTCTTTCATTTTTTCTGAAGGTGATAAACGTAAGAAGAACAAAGGTTCAGGCGATCCTCTTGGATCCGATCTAGCTAAGGAGGGTTTGCTATCCAGTTTTTCATGGATTTGCTCATGGAAGATTCCTGCCCTCTTCCTTTACGTGAGGAACTGTTACAACTAGATCAGGGCGTCTATCAAGACTTACCGCGACTGCATCTGCTGGCGTGGCGGTTGAATGCCATATCCTAAGCCGGAAGGATGGTCCCAGTGAAGTCATTTCCTCAATGTTTCAGGCTAGGAAAGAAGTAACGGCAAAGCCTTACCGCCATCGTTGGCGTAACTCTGTGTCTTGGTGTGAATCCAGGATGGTTCCTACGGAAGACTTTCAGCTAGGTCGTTTTTATCCATACTTTACAAGCCGGTGTGGATGCAGGCCTACAGTTAGGCTCCATTTCGGTGCAGTATGGCCTTATTATTTTCTTTAAAAAAAAAAAATGTCTCTCTTGGAAAGTGGTCATGCTATTGGCTTTGACGTCCGCAAGGCGGGTGTCGGAAGTGGTGGTTTTGTCTCACAAGAGCCTTGTTTGATCTTCCAGGTGGATAGAGAGGAATTGTGAACTCGGATTGTAGTTCTGCCAAAGAGTGGTTTCTGGGTTTTCGCAGAAATCAGTCTATTTTGATGCCGGTGGTTACTTAGGCATTAGCTGATTCAAAGTCTCTCGATGTTACCGGGGATTTGAATATTTAGGTCGCCAATTTGGCTCAGTTTGGAGAAACAGAGGCTCTGTTTGTCCGGTATGCTCCCAGCATGCTTGGGGCGGCTGCAGTGTGCAGTCTGTTACACGCTGAATCTGTGATGCGATTTGGCATGTTTGTTCTACGGCTGGATTGCCGTTACCGAAGTCGGTGGAAGCCCATTCTAATGGAAAGATGGGCTCTTCTTGGGCGGATGCCCGAGGAGTCTCGGCGGTTCAACTTTGCTGAGCGGATTATTGGTTGGGATCAAACGCTTTTGCTATGCTCTACAAGTTTGATACCCTGATTTTTGGGGACGTTTTGGTTGCTCATTCGGTGCTACAGAGTCGTCCGCACTCTCCCGCCCGTTTTGGAGCTTTGTTATACACCCCATGGTCCTTTTGGAGTCCCCAGCATCCTCTAGGACGTATGAGAAAATAGGATTTTAGTACCTACCGGTAAATCCTTTTCTCTTAGTCCGTAGAGGATGCTGGGCGCCCGTCCCAGTGCGTACGGTGTCTCCAGTTATTGTTTTTGGTTACACCCTGGTGGTGTGTCTTCTCTGTCAGGCGGTTGCTACCGTTTTTCATGCCATGACATGCGGGGTCTTATTTTTGCTTATCTGGACACACGGTTTATGTTACATATTCTCTCAGCATGTGGCTGTGTTCTGTTCATGCCGTGGGCTGGTATTCTACTGAATGCCACGTTCTACGGTGTGTTTGAGGTGTGAGCTGGTAGGACACTCACCGTGTTTATAACAATAAATTCTTTCCTCGAAATGTCCATCTCTCCTGGGCACAGTTTCTAACTGAGGTCTGGAGGAGGGGCATAGAGGGAGGAGCCAGTTCACACACTTGAAAAGTCTTGGGGTGCCCATGGCTCCTGCGGAGCTGTCTATACCCCATGGTACTGAAGTGGACCCCAGCATCCTCTACGGACTAGAAGAAAAGGATTTACTAATTTTGGGGGTGAAAAAGTGCAAAGTGACGGAATTTGGGGTTCAAAGTATGTGACTGGTATATTTGGGTGCTTTATGAGTAGGACGAATGTTTTTACGCTTGCAGGTGGGAGTAGTCAGTCTTTTTCCACTTTTTTTTCCCCCAAGTCTCCTAAAATTACCCAAATATATACTTATACCCATTTTTATGTACCCTTAATTTAATGAGAGCACTTATTTTACTGGAAAATAATAGCTTTGATATTTTTTTTCCATTTTAAAAAGAATGCATATAACAGCCATTTAATGCAATTTAATACTTCAAATCTGTTTAATATGACCTCTAATACACTTCTATACTGTTATCCTAAGTTAATTTGGCATTTTTTCCGGGTACAGGCTGATTTCTCTTACATCCTATGGGATACTGGGAATCCATTTAGTACCATGGGGTATAGACGGGTCCACTAGGCGCCAAAGGGCACTTTAAGAAATTGATAGTGTGCGCTGGCTCCTCGCTCTATCCCCCTCCTACCAGACTCAGTTTAGAAAATGTGCCTGGAGAAGCTGGAAGGTCTCTGGAAGCTCCTGAAGAGTTTTCTGCATTTATTTTATGTTTGTTATTTTCAGGCAGGACTGGATGGCACCAGCCTGCCTGCTTCGTGGGACTTGGGTGGGGGGGGGGGGGGTGAGCACCATTATCCCTCTGCAGCTGACACAGATGCTGACTGACAGGGACGCACAGCTCCTCTGGAGAGACTCCAGATTACCTCAGCAGTACCAGGGGGTCATAGCGGGGGGGGGAGCGGTTATTTGTGTACTGAGTCCCTAATCTATGTACTTAGTCTGCGACCCTGCTAAGCTTGGCATCAACGGTAAGGGCGCTGTGTGCTGGCTCCATACTCTGTGTCTCCCTGAAAGGGCTCATTGTGGGTTAATTGTGCACTTAACCTTTTCCTGTGTGTGTGCTGTCACTGCTGCAGTATGTCAGGCAAAGAGTGTGTTTCATGTAAGGCACAGTGTTCCTCTTATCCAGGGGGTTCACCAGTGTGTACTCAGTGTAGTGTACCTTCCCAGGCTGGCGGGGCAGAGCCAGCATGGCTGGACTCCATTAGGGGAATGATTTCCAATATTTCTACTAAATTGTCCCGCAGTGAGAAAGAGACGCAATACTTAAGACAATCTATGACTGAGTTTCTGAAAAGAGACTCGGTATCCAAAGCAGCGTCTCAGTCCCCTGCCATCTGACCGCAAAAACTTACTTTGTCCCATATCTTGCAGTCTGACTCTGATGATGAAGGGTCAGACATGGAGGAGGGGGAGGTGGACTCAGAGGTGGGGGAGGCTACTCTGTCACAGGGAATAGAGGCTCTCATAGAGGCTATCAGAGAAGTTCTGCATATCCCTGATAAGGTGACAGAGGAGACTGAGGAATCTTATTTTAATATAAAAAAAGAAATCCTCAGCCACTTTTCCTGTGTCAAAGGAACTTAATACCCTGTTTGAAGAAACATGGGTTAATCCTGATAGGATATTTCAAATCTCTAAAAGGTTGCTATCATCTTTTCCATTTCCTCCTGAGGATAGGAAAAAATAGGACAATCCACTGATAGTGGATGCATCAGTATCCAGGCTGTCAAGAAAACTTATATTGCCTGTCCTGGGTGCAGCCACCCTGAAAGACATGGGTGATCGTAAAATTGAGACCACACTCAAATCCTTGTATACAGCTGCGGGGGTCTCCCAGAGACCCACTATAGCATGTGGATTACTAAAGCCATTGTCAAATGGTCGGGTAACCTAATTGAGGGGTTAGTTACCTTACCTCAAGGGGAGATTATTTACTCCTGCAACATATACAGGACTCTGCAAACTTTATGGTGGAAGCCATAAAATAAACAGGCTTGCTTAATGCACGCACCACTGCTATGGCAGTGTCAGAACGCATGGGCTTATGGCTACGCCAGTGGAATGCTGATGCGGACTCCAGGAAAGGCATGGAAGGCATACCCTTCACAGGAGAGGCCTTATTTGGAGATGAACTAGACAAATGGATCTCCAAAGCTACTACGGGTAAGTCCACATATCTTCCTTCTGCAGCTCCCCCAGCCAGGAAGGCTTACTCAGGTTTCAATTTACTGTCCTTTTGGATGGCCAAGTATAGGGGCAACCCCAGAGGTTCTTCTACAGCCATCAGAGGTGCTAGAGGTAAACCACGCAAACCGGCAACTGCCGGTTCTCAGGAACAGAGCTCAAGCTCTGCTTCCTCAAAACCTTCAGCATGATAATGGACCGTGATGCCTGGAAAACTGGCAGGTGGGAGCCCGGCTAAAGTTCTTCAGTCACATCTGGACAAGTTTGTGCTACAGACCGGAGTTCCAGGAGCTCCCACCTCACAGATTCTTCAAATCAGGCTTACCAGTTTCGCAAGAGGCAAGTATAAGGTTACAGGACGCCATTCAAAAACTGGTTCAGACTCAGGTCATTGTTCCAGTTCCACCTCATCTGCAAAACAAGGTATTATTCCAACTTGTTTGTAGTACCGAAACCGGACAGTTCGGTAAGACCGATTTTGAACCTCAAATCGTTGAACCTGTACTTACGAGTGTTCAACTTCGAGTTGGAGTCTCTGAGAGCGGTGATCTCAGGTCTGGAGGAGGGGGAATTCCTAGTGTCTGTGGATATCAAGGATATGTACCTTCACATTCCGATCTGGCCGCCTCATCAGGCTTACCTACGGTTTGCACTGCAGGACTGTCACTACCAGCTCCAGGCCCTGCCATTTGGTCTCTCCACAGCACTGAGAGTGTTCAGCAAAGTGATGGCAGAGATGATGATGTTTCTATTCCGTATCTGGACGATCTTCTGATAAAGGCACCGTCCAGGGAGCGGTTGTTGGACAGCATTGGCCTCTCATCCAGCCTACTCCTAGATCACAGGTGGATTCTGAACCTGCCGAAATCTCACCTAGAGCCAATACGGAGGCTTCCTTTCCTGGGAATGACACTGGATACAGAGTCTCAGAAGGTTTTAGTTCCCTTGGAAAAGGCAATGGTAATCCAGTCGATGGTTCAGGCTGTCCTGAAGCCAACCCGGATCTCGGTGCATCTGTACATTCGCTTTCTGGGGAAAATGGTGGCCTCTTACGAGGCAATTCAGTATGAAAGGTTTCACGCAAGGCTCTTTCAGCTCGATCTGTTGGATAAAGGATCTGGATCACATCTTCACATGCACCAGAGGATGCATCTGTCGCCAAAAGCCAGGATCTCCCTTCTGTGGTGGCTACAGACTTCTCACCTAGTCGAGGGTCGACGGTTCAGGATTCAGAATTGGATTCTGCTAACCACAGACGAAAGCCTCAGAGGTTGGGGAGCAGTCAACCAGGGGGTGCAGTTTCTGGGAAGATGGTCAAGTCAGGAAATCGTCCTTCCAGTCAACATCCTGGAACTCAGGGCTATATACAACACCCTTCTGCAGGCCTCATCTCTCCTTCAGAATCAGGCCATTCAGGTCCTGTCGGACAATGTGACGGCAGTGACGTACATAAACTGACAAGGCGGAATGAAAAGCAGAGCCACAATGTCAGAGGTGTCAAGGATTCTCCTCTGGGCGGAAAAACACGCCGTGCCGTTGTCGGCGGTCTTCATTCCGGGAGTAGACAACTGGGAAGCAGACTTCCTCAGCAGACACGATCTTCACCCGGGGGAGTGGGGCCTTCACCCGGAGGTGTTCAGGTGGTTGACACGTCGGTGGGGATATCCACAAATCGACATGATGGCCTCTCGTCTCAAGAAAAAGTATTATTCCAGGTCGAGAGACCCACAGGCAGTGGCGGTAGATGCTCTGACGACTCTATGGGTCTACGTGTTGTCTCCACTTTGTCAGGAATCTGCATTCTCCATCGTATTACTTACTGTGGAACTACAGGTTCCAGCAGTTCAGTTCAGTTCCAGTTTTCAGTCTACTGCAGCCTGGAGTACACAGTGCTTCAGCTAACTCACAGCTGATCTGAACACCCAATCCAGCGGGGTGTGTTCTCACAGAGATGCAACATCCAATCATCACAGACCAAGGGGTATAAACTCCAGTTCCTGGCTCAGTCTCATCGCCTTGGACAACGCGTCACATCCTTTGAACAGGCGTCTCCTGTCTTCAGTCCTCTGTCTGCAGAGATTCCCCAGTGTATTGGACCTGTGGAACTACAGGTTCCAGCAGTTCCATTCCAGTTCCAGTCTGCAATCCCCTGTTTCCAGCAATCTCCTATTTCTGGCATTTCCAGGTTGTTTCCCTGTTCCAGTGTTCCTGTGGAACTACAAGTACCAGCATCCATTCCAGCTTTCCTATGAGTCACATTCGGTGTACAAGTTCTCCTGGTTCCTGTGTTCCTGTTTCCAGTGGTTTCCTTGTTGTCATTCTTCAGTCTTCAGTTTGCTATGAACTCCAGCCACAGTTTGCCACAGCAACTTGCAGTAAGAGACTTTCTTCAGGTGTTCTTCCATTACTCAGAGTGCACCTGATTACTAGCATCTAGCATTGGCCCTCATTCCAAGTTTTTCGCTCGCTAGCTATTTTTAGCAGCATTGCACACGCTAAGCCGCTGCCCTCTGGGAGTGTATCTTAGCTTAGCAGAATTGCGAACGAAAGATTAGCAAAATTGCGAATAGAAATTTCTTTGCAGTTTCTGAGTAGCTTTACACTTACTCTGCCACTGCGATCAGTTCAGTCAGTTTTGTTCCTGGTTTGACGTCACAAACACACCCAGCGTTTGCCCAGGCACTCCCCCGTTTCTCCAGCCACTCCCGCGTTTCCCCCAGAAACGGCAGCGTTTTTTCACACACACCCATAAAACGGCCAGTTTCCGCCTAAAAACACCCACTTCCTGTCAATCACACTCCGATCACCAGAACGAAGAAAAATCCTCGTAATGCCGTGAGTAAAATATCTAACTTTTGAGTAAAATAACTAAGCGCATGCGCTCTGCGAACCATGCGCATGCGCAGTAAGCGACTAATCGCAATATAGAGAAAATCGGCAACGAGCGAACAACTCGGAATGAGGGCCATTGTGCATTGCATTCAGCAATTAACAACTTGCTGTGTTAGAACTGTCTCCTGCTAGGGCCTTGCTTGGTTTAAAGACGTGTGCTTCTACAGAGACTGTGTGCTTTGATTGCTATTTGTTATATATCGGAGTTTCATTTGCTGCATCTGATTTCATTATTGCCTTATCATTTATATCAAGTTACAAGTTCATCTTCATTGCTCATTTGTTACCAGTGACTTTTGAAATATTCATTTATCGGAATAAGTTATTATTCATTGTTTCTGTCATCCGTTATCCCTGTGTGATAATAAATATCAAGCGCACATGCGCTGAACTTTTCGTCAGTTTCCCCGTTTCCTCTATCACTCCTACACTGACCCACTAGTGCCCCCTCCGGGGACAGACAAAGTTACAGAATCCTGACACACTTCCTCTGATCCCAAGAATTCTAAAAAGAATAAATAGGGAAAAGGTTCAAGCAATATGGGCAAGCATCGATGGTTAAAGGGACTCCTCTAATTGCGCTGTAAATCTGCTGGCATCCATTCGGCTCAATGCTAAATTGGAACTCACCCTGGTTATTACCACAGGACCGATAACTATTTCCACCATTTGGACCTTTGCCATTGGTCATTTGACCGAACCATTTACCCAGATCTGGCACCTATTCAGTCTAGGACTTCCTCATTGAGCCCATACAAATAGACCACGAATAAGGGGGTGCAAGGACATATGCATTATATAATTTGATGATTCATTTTTAAACCTACTTGTGTGTGACATGTTTACAATTATGTTATTTTAATACATGTGTTTTTAGTATTAAATGTGTTTTAAACTCAGGATTACTGTATGGTTCACATGTGTATACAAATAGCGCTGTTCTCTATTTATATCGTTTCTACCTTGTGGAGTGTGACTATCTCCTTTTACAGCTGCTTAGAAATCCAGCTTAAGTACCGCCTGTTATCCGATATGTCTTTTGACTTATCTACATATAAAAGGTTCAAGCAATCTTCATTGCTCTGGACTGGCCAAGAAGGGCCTTGTATGCGGATCTTCTCGAGATGCTGGTCGAAGATCCGTGGCCTCTGCCTCTTCGAGAGGATCTTCTGCAACAGGGCCCATTTTTCTATCAAGACTTACCACGGCTACGTTTAACGGCATGGAAGTTGAATGGCTGATTCTAGCCAAGAGAGGGATTCCTTACAAGGTCATCCCGACAATGATCCAGGCCAGGAAGGGAGTAACGTCTAAACATTACCACTATATTTGGAAGAAATTGGAAGAAATATGTGTCTTGGTGTGAGAGCAGACAATATTCTGCGGTGGATTTTCATCTGGACGTTTCCTGCTTTTTCTGCAGTTGGGTGTGGATGTGGGCCTACGTCTAGGCTCCATAAAAGTCCAGATTTTTGGCCTTGTCTATTTTCTTTCAGAAGCAATTGGCTTCTCTCCCTGGGGTCCACACTTTCTTGAAAGATGTTTTGCATTTTCAACCTCCCTTTGTGCCTCCCATGGCACCTTGGAAACTGAATTTGGTGTTGCAGTTCCTCCAATCGGACTGGTTTGAACCGTTACAGGAGGTTGATGTAAAATACCTTATGTGGAAAACCGTCACACTGTTGGCCTTGGCTTCGGCAAGACGTGTGTCAGAGTTAGGGGCATTGTCTCACAAGAGCCCCTACCTAATTTTCCATGAGGACAGAGCTGGACTCAGAATTCGTCAGCAATTTCTTCCGAAGGTGGTATCTGTGTTTCACATCATCCAACCTATTGTGATTCCGGTTGTTATGGACATCTCTGCTGCTTCAAAGTCTTTGGATGTTGTGAGGGCTTTGAAGGTGTGTGTAAAGCGAACAGCTCGTCACAGAAAATTGGACTCGCTGTTTGTTCTTTATGATCCCAATAAGATTGGGTGTCCTACTTCAAGTTCAAAGCAGTCTGTTGCATGCTGGATCAGGCTCACTATCCAGCATGCTTATTCCACGGCAGGTTTGCCGGTTCCAAAATCTGTACAGGCCCACTCTACTAGGTCGGTGGGTTTTTCTTGGGCGGCTGCCCGGGGTGTCTCGGCTTTGCCGTGCAGCTACTTGGTCAGGTTCTAACAGGTTCGATACCTTGGCCTCTGAGTACCTTCAGATTGGTCAATCGGTTCTGCAGGAACCTCAGCACTCTCCCACCCGGTTTGGGAGCTTTGGTACATCCCCATGGTACTAAATGGATTCCCAGTATCCCCTAGGACGTAAGAGAAAATAGGATTTTAATTACCTACCGGTAAATCCTTTTCTCGTAGTCCGTAGGGAATACTGGGTGCCCTCCCGGTGCTTCGTTCTTCCTGCACTGTTACTTAGTTCAGTAATGTTTGGTTCAGCGGTTGCTGTTCCTGGTTTTCATGTTTGCTAGCATGGCTTTCCTCTTGTTTTGAGTGTGCTGGTTTGAAATCTCACACTTTTCTTTTCTATATACTTCTCTCAAAGTATGTCTGTCTCCTTGGGCACAGTTTCCTAGACTGAGTCTGGTAGGATGGGAATAGAGGGAGGAGCCAGCACACACTATCAATTTCTTAAGGTGCCCTTGGCTCCTAGTGGACCCGTCTATACCCCATGGTACTAAATGGATTCCCATTATCCCCTACGGACTACGAGAAAAGGATTTACCGGTAGGTAATTAAAATCCTATTTTCACGCACCTATTCATTTCCAAAATCGCAAAAACAGGAATTACTATTAGGGGTACATAAAAATGGGTATAAGTATATATTGGAGTCATTTTAGGAGACTTATTGTGTACCAGGGCTTCTGAGCCAAATCCCGACATTTTTACCTTGAAATAGAGATTTTCCCCAACTTTGCACCTGCTCTGAGTAGATGAAGTGAAATTCATTGTTAAATTATCGATGAGAAATTATTGCGGCTAATTGAATGGGGCCTTTCACGATTTACAGTAAAATCACAGTTTTTGGTGCAAAAAACAGGTTATTGCAGCTAACTGAATACTCCCTTATGTGTAATTGGAAATCTGCACATACACATAGAAATATACAAATGAAAATACTCCCCTGGCGGGCAAAATTGTACCCAACAGTAATTTTAATTTTTAAAGTGAGAATTATAATTAAACATTACAATACTCATACAGGCAATCAAAATATTATTTTTCTTTCATAGCCCTTTAAAGTATAGTTTAAGGTTCAATTTAAACAAAAAAGGGACATGATGGGGGTCATTCAGAGTTGTTGGTTCGCTATTTTTTTCGCTACGGAGCGATTAGTCGCAAACTGCGCATGCGCAATGTTTGCAGTGCACCTGCGCCAAGTAAATTAGCACAAAAGTTTGGTATTTTACTCACGGCGTAACAAAGTTTTTTCATTGTTCTGTTGATCGTAGTCTGATTGACAGGAAGTGGGTGTTTCTGGGCGGAAACTGGCCGTTTTCTGGGAGTGTGCAGAAAAACACAGGCGTTTCAGGGAAAAACGCAGGCGTTTCAGGGAAAAACGCAGGCGTTTCAGGGAAAAACGCAGGCGTTTCAGGGAAAAACGCGGGAGTGTCTGGCCGAACGCTGGGTGTGTTTGTGACGTCAAAACAGGGTGGTCATTCCGAGTTGTTCGCTCAGTAAATTTTTTCGCATCGCAGCGATTTTCCGCTTAGTGCGCATGCGCAATGTCCGCAGTGCGACTGCGCCAAGTAAATTTGCTATGCAGTTAGGAATGTTACTCACGGCTTTTTCTTCGTTCTGGTGATCGTAATGTGATTGACAGGAAGTGGGTGTTACTGGGCGGAAACTGGCCGTTTTATGTGTGTGTGCGGAAAAACGCTACAGTTTCTAGGAAAAAAGCGGGAGTGGCTGGAGAAACGGGGGAGTGTCTGGGAGAACGCTGGGTGTGTTTGTGACGTCAAACCAGGAACGACAAGCACTGAACTGATCGCAGATGCCGAGTAAGTCTGAAGCTACTCAGAAACTGCTAAGAGAGGTGTGATCGCAATATTGCGAATACGTCGTTCGCAATTTTAAGAAGCTAAGATTCACTCCCAGTAGGCGGCGGCTTAGCGTGAGTAAATCTGCTAAAAGCGGCTAGCGAGCGAACAACTCGGAATGAGAGCCCAGGAACAAAACTGACTGAACTAATCGTAATGTAGGAGTAAGTCTGGAGCTACTCAGAAACTGCACAGAAATTTCTATTCGCAATTCTGCTAATCTTTCGTTCACAATTCTGCTAAGCTAAGATACACTCCCAGAGGGTGGCGGCTTAGCGTGTGCAATGCTGCTAAAAGCAGCTAGCGAGCGAACAACTCGGAATGAGGGCCGATAACTCCTCTGCCTTAGGTTGATAATGCTAATTGAACCCACTTTTTTTTTGCACCAAAATAATTATTAAGTATGACGTAAAGGAATGTATAAGGGTGGTCATTCCGAGTTGTTCGCTCGCAAGCTGCTTTTAGCAGCTTTGCACACGCTAAGTCGCCGCCTACTGGGAGTGAATCTTAGCTTCTTAAAATTGCGACCGACGGATTCACAATATTGCGATTAGACCTCTCTTAGCAGTTTCTGAGTAGCTCCAGACTTACTCGGCATCTGCGATCAGTTCAGTGCTTGTCGTTCCTGGTTTGACGTCACAAACACTCCCAGCGTTCGCCCAGACACTCCCCCGTTTCTCCAGCCACTCCCGCGTTTTTCCCAGAAACGGTAGCGTTTTTTCACACACACCCATAAAACGGCCAGTTTCCGCCCAGAAACACCCACTTCCTGTCAATCACATTACGATCACCAGAACGAAGAAAAAGCCGTGAGTAAAATACCTAACTGCATAGCAAATTTACTTGGCGCAGTGCGAACATTGCGCATGCGCAATAAGCGGAAAATCGGTGCGATGCGAAGAAAAATACTGAGCGAACAACTCGGAATGACCACCAATGAACTCTCGGAGTCAAGCATGATTGCTAAAACTTTTTTTTCCAGAATCTCCATGGCCCTCATTCCGAGTTGATCGCTCGCAAGGCGAATTTAGCAGAGTTGCTCACGCTAAGCCGCCGCCTACTGGGAGTGTATCTTAGCTTCTTAAAATTGCGAACGATGTATTCGCAATATTGCGATTACAAACTACTTAGCAGTTTCAGAGTAGCTTCAGACTTACTCGGCATCTGCGATCAGTTCAATGCTTGTCGTTCCTGGTTTGACGTCATAAACACACCCAGCGTTCGCCCAGACACTCCCCCGTTTCTCCAGCCACTCCTGCGTTTTTTCCGGAAACGGTAGCGTTTTTATCCACACGCCCATAAAACGCCGTGTTTCCGCCCAGTAACACCCATTTCCTGTCAATCACACTACGATCGCCGGAGCGAAGAAAAAGCCGTGAGTAAAAATACTATCTTCATTGTAAAATTACTTGGCGCAGTCGCAGTGCGAATATTGCGCATGCGTACTAAGCGAAATTTCACTGCGATGCGATGAAAATTACCGAGCGAACAACTCGGAATGAGGGCCCATATTTCAATTGACAAAGGGTCAAAATTTGAAAGTGATACCTGGATAAGGCACTGAGATGTGATTTTTTTTTTCCAGATACACCTCAGAAAAAATGGAGTATCAGGGGTGGCATTTCCCAGGAATGTTTCAAAACTTTGACCCCCTATATCTCAAAAACTGAATCCTAGAGCAGAAAAAATTTACATGGTTTAGTAGCTCTGTGGTAGTATCAAGTGTACAAAGTTTCATGAAAATCTGAGTTGGTGGGTGTCATGCCTGGGTGAACTTGCATGGAATGACCCTGAGGACATTGCAAGTGAGTGTGAGAAGCTTGAATTGGATTCAGGAGGTACCCATACATCTCCTCAATTGATTTATTTATTAGCAGTTTCTTATATAGCGCAGCAAATTCCATTGCGCTTTACAACTGGACACAATGATAAGACAAAACTGGGTAAAAACAGTCATAGAAGTAGGAAGTCCCTGCTCTCAAGCTTACAATCTATGGGGAAATAGGCATTAATACACAAGGGGGGTAATTCCAAGTTGATCGCAGCAGGATTTTTTTTTAGCAGTTGGGCAAAACCATGTGCACTGCAGGGGGGCAGATATAACATGTGCAGAGAGAGATAGATTTGGGTGTGGTGAGTTCAATCTGCAATCTAAATTTCAGTGTAAAAATAAAGCAGCCAGTATTTACCCTGCACAGAAAAAAAATAACCCACCCAAATCTAACTCTCTCTGCAAATGTTATATCTGCCACACCTGCAGTGCACATGGTTTTGCCCAACTGCTAAAAAATTTCCTGCTGCGATCAACTTGGAATTACCCCCAAGGATAGGTGCTATCTATTGCACAGTTGTCCACCAGATTGCAAAGATTCTTGGTGGGCTGCATGATATCACATCACAGCAATGATGAACCAGGGTCAGGGGGAAGGGATAGTGAAGATAGAGAAAATATGTGGCAGATTTGTGTGGACTATACAGTGGGGATCTAATTGGATAGAAAAGCTTATGAAGGTAATGTGAGTGGTTCTGGAATTTGATAAGCTTGTCTGAATAGGTGAGTTTTCAGTGAATGCTTGAAGGTTTGGAGATTTCAGGAGAGTCTTATTGTGCGTGGTAGGGTATTCCACAGAGTGGGTACAGCCTGAAGAAAGTCCTGCAATTGTGCATGGGAGCAAATAATGAGTGTGGATAAGAGATGTAGATCTTGTGAAGAGCAAAGGGCTAGGTTGGGGGATATTTTGAGATAAGCGAACAGATGTATGTTGGTGTAATATGGTTAATAGCCCTGTGGGTGAGTAAAAATAGGATTTTAATTACCTACCGGTAAATCCTTTTCTCGTAGTCCGTAGAGGATGCTGGGGTCCATTTTAGTACCATGGGGTATAGACGGTTCCGCAGGAGCCTTCGGCACTTTAAGACTTTTTAACAGTGTGAACTGGCTCCTCCCTCTATGCCCCTCCTCCAGACAGCGCTCTGACTACATCCAAGGACTTTGAAATGGCTGAGGTGTCAGAAACCACTGGCACCACCACAGGTTGGTTGATATGGAAAGAAGACACAACCTTTGGAAGAAAATACTGACGCGTCCGCAGTTCAGCTCTATCTTCATGAAAAATCAAATAAGGACTCTTGGGTGACAGAGCTCCTAATTCAGACACTCGTCTGCCTGAAGCCAAGGCCAACAGCATGACCACTTTTCAAGTGAGACACTTCAACTCCACCTCTTGCAGAGGCTCAAACCAGTCCAATTTAAGGAACTGCAACACCACATTAAGATCCCATGGCGCCGTAGGAGGCACAAAGGGAGGTTGGATGCGCAGAACCCCCTTCACGAACGTCTGGACCTCAGGAAGGGAAACCAACTGCTTCTGAAAGAAAATGGACAAAGACGAAATTTGGACCTTGATAGATTCTAATCTCAAACCAGCATCCACACCCGCCTGTAGAAATGGGAGAAGACATCCTAATTGAAACTCCACCGCAGGAGACTTCTTGGATTCACACCAAGATACATATTTTCTCCAAATATGATGGTAATGTTTGGACGTTACCCCTTTCCTGGCCAGAATAAATGTGGGAATGACTTAATTGGGAATACCCTTACGGGCTAGGATCTGGCGCTCAACAGCCATGCCATCAACGCAGCCGCAGTAAGTCTTGATAAACTAACGGCCCCTGCTGAAGCAGGTCTTTGCGAAGAGGAAGAGGCAGAGGATCTTCCAGTAATAACTCCTGAAGATCTGGATACCAAGCCCTCCTTGGCCAGTCTGGAGCAATGAGAATTGCTCACACCCTTGTTCTTCTGATGATTTTGAGAACTTTTGGTATTAGTGAAAGTGGAGGGAATAGATACACCGACTGGAACACCCACTGGGTCACCAGTGCATCTACTGCTATTGCTTGTGGGTCTCTCGACTTGGAACAATATTTCTGAAGCTTCTTGTTGAGACGTGATGTCCTGTCTACTTGAGGAACGCCCCAACGACTTGCTACCTCTGCAAAGACCTCGGGGTGGAGGCCCCATTCTCCTGGATGGAGATCGTGTCTGCTGAGGAAGTCTGCTTCCCAGTTGTCCACTCCCGGAATGAAAATTGCCGACAGAGCTTTTGCATGTCTTTCTGCCCAGAGGAGTATCTTTGTCACCTCTGCCAGTGCCGCTCTGCTTTTTGTTCCGCCTTGACGGTTTATGTAAGCTACTGCCGTTACATTGTCTGACTAGATCTGTAAGGGACGACCTTGAAGAAGGTGTGCCGCTTAAAGAAAGGCTGTTGTACACAGCTCTCAATTCCAGAATGTTTATGTGAAGGAGTACTTCTTGACCATCTTCCTTGGAAGATTTCCCCTTGCGTGACTGCTCCCCATCCTCGGAGACTTGTATCTGTGGTCATCAGGATCCAGGCATGAATCCCGAACCTGCGTCCCTCCAGGAGGTGAGAACTTTGTAGCCACCACAGGAGTGAAATTCTGGCTTTCGTCGACAGGATTATCCTCTGATGCATGTGTAAATGCGATCCTGACCACTTGTCCAGTAGGTCCCACTGGAACACCCTGGCATGGAATCGGCCATATTTTCTGGATTTCCAGAGCCTTTTCCACCGTTAAAAATACTTTCTGTACTCCGGTGTCCGGTATCATTCCCAGAAATAAATAATAACCTCATCTTCGGTTCCAATTGCGATTTTGGAATGTTTATGATCCAATCGTGCCGTTGAAGCACCGTCAGGGACAGTGCACTGTTCTGCACTAACATCTCCCTGGAACTCGCTTTTATCTGGAGATCGTCCGGGTAAGGAATTAAATTGACTCCTTTCTTGCAAAGGAGAAAACTTGTTTCCGCCATCACCTTGGCGAATATCCTCGGAGCCGTGGAGAGCCCGAAATGCAATGTCTGGAACTGGTAGTGGCAGTTCAGAACTGCAAACTTCAGATATGATTGTGGAAGGTAAATGGGAACATGAAATTAAGCATCCTTGATGTCCACCTACACCGTAATTTCCTTCTCCTCCAAACTGGAGATTACTGCTCTCAGGGACTCCATTGTGAATTTTAACCTTTTCAGGTAAAGATTCAACGATTTTAGGTTTAAAATCGGTCTGACCGAGCCGTCCGGCTTCAGCACTACAAACAGGCTTGAATAAAACCCTGTTTCCTGTTGAAATACAAGGACTAAGGAAAATCCCTTGTCTCGACATAATTTCTGTATTGTGTCCAGCACTGTTGTTCTGTCCTGAACAGAAACTGACAAGGCTGATTTGAAAAATCGGCATGGGGAAAGATTTTGAAATTCCAACTTGTAACCTTGAGTCTGTAATATACAAGGATCTAGATCTGAGTAAACTCAGATTTGGCTGAAGAATAGTGGACGGGCCCTCACCTGATAGTACTCCTGCAGGGGAGCCCCAGCGTCATGTAGTGGTTTTAGCAGAAGCAGCTGTGGCTTCTGCTCTTGGGAACCTGATGGTGTTGTAGATTTCTTACCTTTTCCCCGCCCCTGTCCTGCGAAGAAGGGGGTACCGTTTGCTTTCTTTATTGGGCCGAAAGGAGTGCATCGTATGAGTATGATATCCTTTCCTAGCCGGAGCAGCTGCAGAAGGCAGAAATTCTGACTTGCCCGATGTAGTAGTTGAAATCATGACATCCAGCTTGTCTCCAAAGAGGGCCTCACTATTATGAGGGAGTGCCTCAATATTTCTCTTAGATACCGCATTGGTATTCCATTTGCGGATCCATAGAGCCCTGCGCTGAACGCTCTATAGCAGAGAATCTTGACCAATCAAAACAACATCCCTCATAGCCTCAATTAAGTAACCTGCAGTATTTTAGAATATGACCGAGAGTTAGGACTAGATCAACCTTATCAACTGTGTCTATATTAACTAGCAAGTTGTCTGACTATTTTTCTACAGCGTTACCCATCCACGCACAAGCAATGGTGGGCCTGAGCAACATGCCGTTAGCCATATAAATGGCTTTTAAAATGTTCTCTAATTTACGGTCAGCAGGATTCTTTAATGAGGCTGACCCTGGGGCAGGCAACATGATTTACGTAGACAGCCTAGAGACTGAGGTGTCTGCCATAGGGGGTGATTCCCATTTGTGCCTATCGTCCTCAGGGAAAGGGTACACTACAAGTATCCTTCTAGGAATAGTAGATCTCTTTCTGGGCTGGCCCAGGATTTTTCAAACCATGCATTTAAGTCCCTTGAAAAAGGACAAGTCACCACCTGCTGTATATATAATTTAAAATAATCTTTTCCTGCAGGTACTGGTGTGGTATCTAAACTCCAACACCTCTGACATAGCGACGATCATACATTGAATGCTTTTGGCTAATTTGGGGCTACCCCTCTCAAATCCCCAGTGTCGACCTCAGTGTCGGAATCTGTGTCTGTGTCCCCTTGCCTGATCTGCGTTAGAGACCTGTTCTGGGAGCTGGAGTGGTCCCGAGTGGATGACGTGGAATGATCAGCAATGCATCCTCCACTATTGTACTTTTGCAAGCTTTGACAATTTACTTTGCAACTTTCTCACCCACACTGGCTCTTTCTGAGTAGGGAAGGGCCATCTCATTACCCTCTTGTGCATTCAAAACTATTTCCTCTGGGGAAGAGCTCTCTCCTGACATGTTACACACGTGTACACACACACACACACACACACACACAGACACACACAGACACACAATCACACGGGAGCTATCGGGGACAGACTCACACTAATGTCTGTCAGAGAAACACAGAGGGATTTGCCAGTCCACACACCGTGCCCATATGTAAACTGTATAAGTACTACACAATTACAGCACTATTTCAATGTTAGGTCCGCAGACCTGATGTAATAAACACTCCCATCCCCTTCTAGAACACCCTGGTACTTGTATCAGTGTTGTCATGAGGAGAAACATCGTTCAGGAGCTTCACACTGGCATTTCTGCAGGAGAAAAATGGCGCCCAGTGAGTGTTCTGGCAAGTCTGAGGAGAAATCCCGCCGTCCTGTAATGGCGCGATTCAGCCTCAGTAATGTAATATTTATACTGGCCGGGGATTAAGTACTTTTTAGCCAGTGAGAGTAAGGTTTCTTCTATGCTGCTCAGAGCGCGTCCACCCTGCGCGCTGTGCACCCTTGTGCTGAGAGACATGGCGCGCAGCTTCCCGCCGCTGCGCTGGTACCTTTATGCCATCACGATGACCGGAGGACCCCTCTCTGCAGGCCTCCGGTAAATACTCACCAGCCTTGTGACTTCTGGCTCTGTTAGTGGGTGGCGTCAGTGCTGTGGGAGTGAGCTGCAGCCAGGCAAGGGCTGTGTTCAGTACCCTTCAGGAGCTAATGGTGTCCTGTCAGCGGAAGCAGAGCCATTGAACTAATTGAGAAGTTGGTTCCTACTCCCCCCCCCCCCCCCCCCCCCTAAGTCCCACGAAGCAGGGAAGCTGTTGCCAGCAGCTTCCTTGTAAAATAAAAAAACTAACAAAGTCTTTTCCAGCAGAACTCTGTAGAGCTCCACTGGTGTGCATCCAGTCTCCCGGGCACATTTTCTAAACTAAGGTCTGGAGGAGGGGCATAGAGGGAGGAGCCAGTTCACACTGTTAAAAAGTTTTAAAGTGCCGAAGGCTCCTGCAGAACCGTCTATACCCCATGGTACTAAAATGGACCCCAGCATCCTCTAGGACGTAAGAGAAAGTTGAATACGGTATAATACAGTTAACCAATGGAGGGACAGACAGAGTGGATCTGCAGACTATGAATGTGTAGCGAGGAAGATTAGCCTCGCAGCTGCATTCAGAATGGATTGTAATGGTGAGAGTCTCTTCTTGGTAAGACCAGTAATAAGGCTATTCCAATAATCAATGCTGGAGATGATAAGAGCATCAATTAGAGTTTTAGCAGTGTCTTGTGTAAGGTATGATCGTATTTTGGATATGTTTTTTAGATGCATGTAACATGATTTTGACACAGATTGAATGTGGGGAACAAAGGACAGATCAGAGACAAGGATGACACCTAGACAGCGAGCTTGTGGTGTAGGGTTGATTGTCGAGTTCTCAACAGTGATAAGGCCCCCATCCACTAGTGCGATATGACCAATTTTCATCTGATGCCGAGATTTCTGTTTGATGAATCGGATGAAAAGTGTCACATCGCATGTCATTTTCCTACAACTCCGATCCGGGGCGCGTTCCCGTGCTCCGCGGATCAGGGTCGCAGATCGGCATGGCTGCCATGAATATGTATAACAATCGGAGGAGAAGGTGCACATCAGAATGCATTTGTACATATTCGTATGTGATTCATCAAATGTAAAAAAACCCCACATAGTTGCAAATTGTAATCGCAAGACTCCCAGGAAGTTCGGGGGAAAATCGGATCCGACTGTCACTTCAGATATGTCTCACTAGTGGATGGGGGCCTATAGAAATATCATGTTGGTAACTGCTATTGACTGGTGGAAATATAATTAACTCTGTTTTTGGAAATATTAAGTTTGAGGTGGCGAAATGACATCCAAGATAAAACAGGAGAGGGGCATTCAGTGACACGGCCCAATACAGATAGAGACAAATCAGAGGAGGATAGGTAGATTTGAGTATCATCTGCGTAGAGATGATACTGAAATTCAAAATAATTGATTAGTTTACCATGAGATGAGGTATAGATTGAGAAAACCAGAAGACCTAAGACTGAGCCTTACGGTTCTCCAACTGAAAGAGGTAGCGAAGAGGAGGTAGATGCAGAGAAACGGACACTGAAAGAGTGATTAAATAGGTGGGATAGGAACCAAGAGAGGGCTGTGTCCTGAAGACCTAGAGATTGCAGTGTTTGTATGAGAAGAGAGTGGTCAACAGTGTCAAAAGCAGCAGAGAGATCTAGAAGAATGAGAAGTGAGTTATGGCCTTTAGACTTCGCAGTGACCAGATCATTCACTACTTTAGTTAGTGCTGTCTCTGTCGAGTGTTTGGAACGAAAGCCTGACTGAAATGGGTCCAATAAGTAGGACAGTTTCTCAAGTAGCTTGGAGAGGCAAGGGTGCTGAGAGATGGGACGGAAGTTTGAGAGAGAGAATTTAGTTTTTTCAGAATGGGAGTAATCACTGCATGCTTTAACAGTGAAGGAAAAATACCAGTAGAGAGAGATTACAGATGTTAGTTAAGGTTGGGATGAGCACAGGAGACAGAGCTTTACGTATTTTTGAGGTTATAGGATCAAGAGGAGAGATAGTAGAGTAGAAGGATGAGAAGAGTGTTGATACTTCATCTTCATTTGCATTTGTGGAATCAAATGAAGAGAAAGTGCCAGAGGGTTCAGTAGGGAATTGAGTATGTCACTGATTGAGGAAGAGCATACCATTTTATCCTTAGATCTTATCAATCTAGTCCTTGAAGTAGGAAGCAAGATCTTGTGCATCGATAGCAACTGTTGGGTTGGGTGAAGGAGGGTTGAGAAGTGATTTAAATGTATTAAAAAGTTGTTTGGGGTTAGTGTCACAACTGAGGGCCTGAGCTGACGGAAGGCAGCCTCAGTTGTAGGGGCTGAGATGTACCGGAACCTGGGAGGTTGTATCAGACCCCTGGACATGTAAGTAACATGAAGAGTAACCGCCCGAAGGCGTGACCACGACAACTTGGGTAAAAGTCAATGATATTTATTTATGACAAACTCCATGCATCACAGTAGCAGTAAAAAGAAACATTAAAATCAGCAGAGAAATAATAATACAGTTCCTGGGTACTACAGGGTGGCAGGGGCCACAGAGCTCTGGTGGTATGAGACAGTTCTTATTATCTGCAAGTTGGAAAGTCCTTACCAGGCTCAACTGTAGCAATGAAGAAAGCCCAGGGTCGTACCAGCTGGTGTTCCAGGGAAAGCTGGACTGCTGAAGATAAAATGCTGCTGTGGGTACTGGTTGGAACCAGACAGATGTTGGCACGGAGTGGATACTGGCTGGAACCAGTTAAATAATAAATGAGGCTTGAGAGCGATGCAATATGGATGAAATGTAGAATTTGAGAACGGAGAAATAATAACACCGGTGGAGAGTGGTAAACTGCAGAAAGGACACCGGCCCTTTAAGAGAAGCTGTACACTGCTGGAAGCTGGGCTGGAAGCAGGTGATATTGTAGCTGGAAACAGGTGAGTCCAGAATGGATCGGAGAGTCAGGCTACACCGCAGATGGAATGCTGGTGCGGGTCTCTATAGCAGAAGTCTGGAGACAGGAGCTGGAACCTGGAAGACAATCACAGGAGAGAGACAAACTGGAACTAGGTTTGACAACCAAAGCACTGACGCCTTCCTTGCTCAGGCACAACCTATTTATACCTGCAGCAAGGAAGGCATTGGCTAGGCAATTATGCAAATTAATAATACAGACAGCAGATTGGTGAATATGATCAGATGACAGAATCCAAGATGGCTGCGCCCATGCAGACACTTGGAGGGAAGTTTGGTTTGTAATCCATGTGGTCTGGAAAACAGTAATGGCGGCGCCGGCCACCGGAGACAGGAGACGCCAGGCTGACAGGTGCACATCCAACCACGCGGACACAGCGGAGGCCGCGGCTGACGTAATCGCCACTCTGAATGCAGAAGCTCAGGAACGGCGGCGGAGGCCGCGGGAGACGCCATGCCAGATGTATAAGGCGTTACTGTGACAGCGTCCAGAGAGACAGGAGAGGATGCGGGAATATGCACATCAGGATAACAGATGGGATCCGGTCCTGGAGCGCTGAGCCAGCCTTAGGAGGCATCTGATGGGTAAGAAATGGCATCCAGATACCCGGATCGTGACAGTTAGATTGTCATTCTACAGCGGGGTACACTGGGATTCCACAGGGAATAACATTGGGATGTAGAGTTGGATCTTGATCTGAGGCACCAACAGGCTAAAAGCTTTGACTGTTCCCAGGCTGCACGGCACCGCCTCCTCTATAACCCCGCCTCCGTGCACAGGAGCTCAGTTTTAAAGTTGGTGCCTACAGTGCAGTTCACTAACAGGAGGGGCTTCGCTAGGGAGCCCTGAATAAAGCTTTATGAAGACTGGGACATGCTGTGCTGCGACTCCATCACCTCCCTCCTGCGACGCTGTATGCTCCCGCGCCCTGGTTCCCGGGTACTTACAGCGGGGGCGCACCGGTTTATTGGCACACCACCGCTGCTGCTCTCCAGGGTCGCTTGGCCGCAGATCGACGGGGAGAAAGTAAGAGGGTCCCCCAGGTGGGACCTGCCGGGTAAATCGCGATCCCACGTGCTCCGTTTCCCAAAGACTGGCGTGGACACTGTTTTCACACAGGGACCCCACTATATCCACCAGGGCAAAAGAGCATAGGTCGGTTTTACTAAAAAACTTTGTTATAGGCTCCATAGTACCTGGTGGTGAAGTCCAGCAGAGGGGATAAGGTGCTGACCTGTAGCCCCTCCCCCAGCTCCGGGTGCCATCTCCTGCAGTTGTTCCCGCCCTGGAGCTGCTTTCACTCTCTCCCTCACTCCCTGAAGAGATCTGGTGCCATTTCCTTAGCTGGGTTGCTCTCAAAGGGACTGCTGGGTTCTGTCTCCTCTGTAAAGCCGCCTGTCACAGCGTTGTGCTAATACAGACACTTAAGTATTCTACATGTCATTTTAGACAGCGTTAGTTAAGAACAAGTGTGCTTATATCAGAATAGGTTGTACAATTATTCTGTGATATACATCCAGTGTTACTGTGCATTGTTATATCTCTCTGCATATACATATCTCTTGCTATATGTAAATATGCTGGTCCAGTGCAGTATTAGTGTTGTGTAACTTATATCTGTATTGTACTTGTGACTGAGTGTGCCTATAGCTGCTGTGTGATCTTTCCTTTAGTGTATCACATCCTTGCTATCACTATGGGGGTCATTCCGAGTTGATCGCTCGCTAGCTAGTTTTAGCAGCACTGCAAACGCATTTAACCCGCCCACCGGGGAGAGTATTTTCGCTTAGCAGAAGTGCACACGCTTGTGCAGCAGAGCGCCTCCAAAACCTTTTTGTGCAAAACAAGACCAGCCCTTGACATACTCTACATGTGCGTTGATTCTAATGTTGGAGGGTTGGCTATTGATGTCACATACCTGCCCAGCATTCGCCCAGCCACGCCTGCGTTTTCCCTGGCACGCCTGCATTTTTCTAAGCACTCCCCGCAAACAGTCAGTTGACACCAAGAAACGCCCCTTTCCTGTCAATCAATATCACCAACACCTTTTCCTGCAGAAGAAACACCTTGTACACTTCCGTATCCAGGATCATTCCCAGAAAGGACAACCTCTGGGTTGGTTCCAAATGTGACTTTGGAAGGTTCAGAATCCAACCATGACTCTTGAGGAGGCGTGTTGTGAGAACAATGGACTGCAGCAGCTTCTCCTTGGACGATGCCTTTATCAGCAGATCGTCCAGATATGGAATGATGTTCACACCCTGTTTGCAGGGGAGAACCATCATTTCTGCCATCACCTTGGTAAACACCCTTGGTGCTGTGGAGAGCCGAATGGCAGGGCCTGGAACTGGAAATGACAGTTCAGCAATGCGAAATGGAGATAAGTCTGATGCGGCAGCCAGAATGGAATGTGGAGGTACGCATCCTCTATATCCAGGGATACCAGGAATTCCCCTTCTTCCAGACCTGATATCACCACCCTGAGAGACTCCATCTTGAATTTGAACTCCTTTAGAAAGGGGTTCAATGACTTTAGGTTCAGAATGGGCCTGACCGAACTATCCGGTTTGGGTACAACGAAAAGGTTCGAATAGTAACCTGTGGCCTGCGCAGGGGGAGGAACTGGCACAATGACCTGTTCCTCCACCAGCTTTTGGACAGCTTCTTGTAGTATGGTGCTGTCTGCCAACTGAGTTGGCAAGCCCGATTTGAAAAAACGATAAGGAGGGAGACTTTGAAATTCCAGCCTGTATCCCTGGGATACAATATCTATCACCCAGGGATCCAGACCGGACAATACCCAGACGTGACTGAAGTGTCTGAGTCTCGCTCCCACCAGCCCCACCTCCAGACCGCTCGGTCCACTGTCATGATGCAGGCCTTTGTTCCTGGGACTAAGTTCTTGGACTTAACTCGCCCGCCCCTAAAGAAGGTATTGGACGGTCTGGCCTTTCTAGGCTTGTTAGGCAGAAAGGGCTGTGTTGCAGATGAATAGAAGGATTTCTTCGGAGCAGGTGCTGCTGAGGGAAGAAACGGAGACTTACCCGCTGTAGCCATGGATATCCACGCCTCTAGAGCTTCCCCAAAGAGAGCCTGACCTGTATAGGGTAGGGACTCCACACTTTTTCTGGATTCCGCGCCGGCCGACCACTGGCGCAGCCACAGTTCCAGACGAGCTGAAACTAACATGGAAGAGATTCCAGCAGCCATGGAACCCAGGTCTTTCATGGATTCTACCATAAAAACTTCTGAATCATGTATGTTACGTAAATATAATGCAACATCATCCCTATCCATCGTATCCAAATCCTCAAGTAAGGTAGCCGACCACTTTACTATAGCCTTTGCAATCCAAGCACTAGCAATAGTGGGATGTAATATGGCCCCTGAAGCAGTGTACATTGATTTAAGTGTGTTATCAATTTTTCTATCAGCCGGCTCCTTTAAGGCTGTAGATCCTGGAACAGGCAAAACCACTTTCTTTGAGAGTCTGGACACAAATAAGTCAACAGTCAGCGGGTTTTCCCATTTTTTCCTATCCTCAGGGAAAGGAAACGCCACCTAGACCCTTTTAGGGACCTGAAATTTTTTCTCAGGGTTTTACCATGCTTTCTCAAATATAGCATTCAATTCTTTTGACGCAGGGAAGGTTAGCGATGCTTTTTTTATTTTCAGTGAAAAAGGCCTCCTCAACCTACTCAGGTGTGGTATTATTAACATTCAACACATCCCTGATAGCCTCTATCAACAATTGCACCCCCTTTGCAAGAGATGCGGACCCCCGCAACACATTCCCATCACCGTCTGTGGTGTCAGAATCAGTATCCGCGTTGTCTTGTGTGACCTGCACAAGCGCACGCTTATGGGGGTATATAGCGGAGCGTCCTGAAGTACCAGAAACCGGCCATACTGCCATAGAGCTCTGTATACCTGCAGATTCATTACTTGCAACCCTGTCAGAAATCTGAGAAATCCAAGATTTGATAGAGGAAAACCACTCAGGTTCCCTTGCTGGTATCTGTGCTAAACCAGTGCTATCCTGATTACATGGAATGGGATCATCCTGGGAGGACAAATCCTCTGCAGCATATGACAGTGTCCCTGGACATAGCTAAAGGAGACCACCAAACACTCTATACACACACACACACACACACACACACACACACACACACACACACACACACACACACACACACACACAGGTGAGGGTAGACAGAGTTTCCCCCCCAAGAATGGCAAGAGAGACACAGAGATTGGAGCCAACCCACAACACAGCGCTTTTAGCAAAGGGAGGCCCCTTGTCAGCGCTGACTGTGCACCTTAATCGGATACACAGTCGTATTACAGCCTCCCCCTCTTCTACAACCCCCTGGTACCGTGTACAGATAGCTGGAGTTGCTGTGGAGGGACCTGTTCTCCTTCTCAGCGCTGTGCATGCAGGAAAATGGCGCTGAAACGCTGCTGGATCCGCTCTTAATGACGCTGTCTTCCCGCTCCTCATGGATTATACTGGCCTGAGGAATTAGTGCTGGCTAAGATCCAAGGACCCGGACAGGCTTCTGGACCAGTGTAGGGGGTAAGCGCTGGACCAGGGCGCCCCTCACAGCGCTGCACTATGTGCCGCTGAGCCTTCCTAGGAGCGCAGTTAATACTGCCCTCCCTCCCCGTGGCTGCCATCTTCACACCGGCCCCCTGCTTGCTAGGCGCGTCGGTGTCTCACTCACCACTTCTTCAGCTCTGTAAGGGGTTGGCGGCATGCTGCTGGGGCGAGCGATCCCCTGTGTCGGGGAGCGATCCGACCCCTCTGGTGCTCAGTGTCCAGTCAGCGGAGACAGTGCTCAGACCCCGCAGGGCGGACACTGCTCCCCCCTTTAGTCCCTGGCTGCAGGGAGGCTGTTGCCAGCAGCCTCTCTGTAAAATAAAAAACTCTAAAATCAAACTTTTCTAGAAAAGCTCTGTAGAGTTCCCCTAGCTGTGACCGGCTCCTCTGGGCACATTTTCTAAACTGAGTCTGGTAGGAGGGGCATTTAGGGAGGAGCCAGCCCACACTCTCAAACTCTTAAAGTGCCAATGGCTCCTGGTGGACCCGGCTATATCCTATGGTACTAATGTGGACCCCAGCATCCTCTAGGACGTAAGAGAAATCCATTTTTCTCAAGTATGCTCACTACCCTGGTGACACGTCTTACGCCCCCTGTAGGTCTCCCTGTAGCATTACAACCACAAATTGTACCTGCAGTAAATTCGCCTTGGGCGGACACTCTGTCTACCCAGTTACAGATTTTAAATAAATCTTTGGTTAAACAGAAGCCTACACCTCAGCCCTCTGGGGCTAAGGGGCTCTCCAAGCGTGTGGTTTCCTCCTCCCAATCCACTCATGTTTCGGATACTTCTTCTGCTGAGGATGGGGCTTATACTGATCCAACTGATTCTGACTCAGCGGCCTCTGGCCTGTAACTCAGGTTGATGTTCCTGACTTAGTGGAAGCTATCAAAATGGTTCTCCAGATTGATGATGAAGCAGATCCCACTACTGTGTCAACAAAGCCTGATAAATTCAAGCATCAGAAGGTGACTAAAGTAGTTTTCCCTCACTCTGACCATTTAATTGATATATGTCAGGAGTCCTGGGTCTCCCCAGGAAAGAAATTTGCCCTATCCAAGAAGATGTTGGCTGGTTATCCTATCCCTGCGGAGTTGAGTAATAAGTGGGAAACTCCACCGCCGGAAGACGCTTATGTTGCCCGGATTGTGGTATCCTCTTCTCTGCCTGTCACCACTGTCACCTCTCTGAATGAACCGACAGATAAGCGTGTGAAGGGATGCCTGAAGTGTGTTTATTCCCTAACTGGGGCAATACACAGGCCTACTATTGCGGCCTCCTGTGCTGCAAAAGGTATTGAAGCATGGGCCCAGGTATTGGAGATAGAGCTTCCTCAGGATATTTCCGACATTGCCAAACAGTGTCTGTCTCATATTACCACCGCATCCCATTATATAGAGGAGGCATCTTCTGAGACAGGTATTATGGCGTCCAAAGCGTCCACTACGTCTATTTTTGCTCGCCGAATTCTGTGGTTGAGGTCCTGGAAGGTGGACCTAGATTCCAAGAAAACTCTGGAGATGCTTGCTTTTAAGGGAGACATTGTATTTGGAGAAGATCTTAATATGATACGTGCCTTCCTAATCCTACTGCTTCTGCTCCGAAAGCTGAAAGTACTACTTTTCGTTCCTTTCGGACTTCAGGTAAATCAAAGGGTCAGGTGTACTCGAGACAGCCTCGTACCACCAAGACCTGTAAGCCCAAATCTAAACAATCCTGGGCTGCCCGTCAGCCTGCTTCTAAACAGGACAAGCCTGCAGAATGATGGGGCGGGCCTCCCCCTGGGGGACCCCAGGGTGGGAGGCCGACTCCTGCAGTTCACCCAGGTCTGGTTAAGGACCACTTCAGACGTGTGGGTGCAGGAAGTTGTTTCTCACGGTTACGCTTTCTCATTCAAGAGACGTCCCCCTCGCCAGTTCTGCACAATAGTCATCCCATCGGACTCGTTGAAGGCGCAAGCTCTACACTTGGCTGTACGATCCCTCCTGGAGACAGGAGTGGTGGTGCCGGTGCCTATCTCTCAAAAAGGAAGGGACTACTACTCGACCCTGTTTCTAGTTCCGAAACCCAATGGGTCTTTCCGGCCTTTTCTCAACCTTTTTACTTTACTTTACTTTATACTTTATTTGTCATTAACAAAATCAACAACGAAATGTCAATGAAAATGCAATCAGAGTCTCACAGTGCCATAAAATAACAGTAACATTTTGCCACATTTTGGAAACATTTGCACACAACCTACTGATCATTTAACAGCCGGATAGCAGTTGGAAAAAAGCTGTTTGACATGCGGTTTGTATGAGCGCGGATACTCCTGAACCGTTTTAAAGATGGCAGTCTTTCGAAGATCAAACAATTTGGATGACTCTCATCAGTGAATATACTCCTAGCTTTCCTTAATACATTTCTAGTATACAAGTCCTTCATACTTGGCAGAGGCACCCCAGTGATCCTACTGGCAGTTTTAACCACCCTCTCGAAAGCTATTCGTTCCGCTACAGTGCAATTTCCAAACCACACTATCATCCCGTACGTTAAAACACTCTCAACAATACTATGATAAAACCTAACTAAAGTGCTTGTGCTTAAACAAACAGCTCTAAGCCTCCTCAAAAAGAAAAGGCGTTGCTGCGCCTTTTTAGTCAGAAAAAGACTATTCAAAGACCAAGTTAAGTCATTTGTAATATATGTGCCCAAAAATTTAAAAGAGACCACCTCCTCAATCGGCTTTCCGTCCAAAGACACAGGAAATAATGGTCTGTTACAACCCCACCTAAAATCAACAACCATCTCCTTTGTTTTAGACGTGTTTAAAACCAAACAGTTTGCTTTACTCCATTCCTCAAGTCACTGAACAAGTTTGTGAGAGTTTCCAAGTACCGAATGGAAGTACTGCGCTCCATTGTACTGGCCATGGAACCTGGGGACTACATTGTATCCCTGGATATACAGTATGCTTACCTGCATATACCTATTGCCATTTCGCATCAGCAATATCTGCAGTTTGCTATCGGCAACCTCCATTATCAATTCAGGGCTCTGCCGTTTGGACTGACCAAGGCCCCTTGGATTTTCAAAGTGGAATTGTATCTGCACACACACAATTCTGTTATATCAAGACATACACAACATATACCACAAGTGTAGTGAAATAAAGGTGATTAAAGTTTAAAATGTGTGTCCACGTGTCTATTCTTATGTCCGATTATATGATTATGCTCACAATCCTATAAGTTCTGACGAAGCTGTCAGAGTAACGGCGGAACACGCGTGTGGGCAGCGTGTGTCCGCTTGTCAATCTATGTCCGTGCTCATATAGAAAATTAATGTGTTACTTGTTCTGATTATGTGAATATGTGATTAGTAGATCCCAAAGATACTTGCAGCATTGAATAGCAGGCAGACGTATGAATTACTGACAGAGATCTGTCTTACCAAATAGTAAGAGTCAGTGTGCTAATTTAAGTGGATACAAACAGTCTATTTATGCTAGTGATAGAGCAGCAATGTAAAGTGCTGTGTCTTTCACAGACAACAAAGTAACGTGTTTTAGAGTCAATACCTCAGGCCACCTGCTAGTTATAAGGAGACATATATGATACAATTTAACAAATCCTAACAGGCTAAATGTTACAGTATTAAACTGTGTAGCAGACACATGAGTGCATCTATATTATTAGAGGCAGCAATAAAGCCAGCAATGTTGCATTTATAACCTATAACTGTAGGATTGTATATAACTCAAAAAAGCATGTGAAAATAAACATGATTCAATTTGACAAATAACCAGTATTAACAAATGAGTATATCTATACTTTTTCAGAGATGAGAATATAAGCCATCTCTGGACAATTCACCATTAAACAACGAGCTGGTTATTTGTAATGTGATAAATAAAACAGTATCCCTTTCTAATAAAGACAGATTAAGTCTGGCAAGATATGAGGTACCTTCTGCGAGAGGGATATATTAATACTGTATATTGTTATATATCCCTCACATTACATTGAAGTGTGAGAATAATACCCATCTGTACTGTAGGCAAATGGCATGATTTTTGATATAACTACTATACATGATAATAGGTAGTCTCCTTGGTATTTAAAATACGTCAAACATCATTATATTCAAATATTGGTGCATTATATTCTAATATTGGTGGATTATAGCCCACTAGCACTGTCTACAATAATAATCGGCACATAAGCATTTAATTATATACTATATGTACCACTTCCTAGACCTTCATATTAAATTCATGTTCTCAATAGATGCCCCTTAGAGGGCTCATGAGAGAGGTATAGAGTACTGAATAATTGATATATATATACTGAATGGTACTTTACCTTAATGAGGTTGCATAATTGGACATGAATAGTATATATTAAATGGCACCTATCTAAGGGTGATCAAGATACTTTACTAGGAGTGGAAATAGACAGATCTATGCCTAGAACATAAGGAAGCTGCAGTGTGAACACATCAGATATTATTGGGATCACATTGTCAGCAATAAGAATAAATATAGGAATAGATTATTCCAGATATTGGAGACAATGATAGATGGTCATGTGAATATATAGAGACCAATTGCTGACAACAATTATCAGAACTTATAGGATTGTGAGCATAATCATATAATCGGACATAAGAATAGACACGTGGACACACATTTTAAACTTTAATCACCTTTATTTCACTACACTTGTGGTATATGTTGTGTATGTCTTGATTTTAACCTCTATGTTTCGTCTATACTCATGGTTTGTGTGTGAGTTATTGTTGTTGAAATATGGACAACAGACTATGGTTTTGTTTATATGCATGTAGTTACCGTACAGGGGCAGCAGATGGCGCTGTATAGTTACAGAGATGTAGTGTTTGTCTGTTGCATATGTTATGTACTTGTTTGTTTTACCTCACATGGTTATTCTAGAAGAGTCTCTGAGGGAGAAGGAGATAAGCTGATGATACTGAAACCTGTTGTATTGATCCTGCTATTTCAGTACTATATAAAGAAGATATACATCTCAAGTCTCGTTCTGTCTGTATACAAGGTAACTCCTGAGGTAATACTTTATCTAAGGCTCCCCACTGCACACCTATGGTATCGATCCATCGCACTATACCAACAATTGTCACACTATTTTATTAGACATTAATAAAAGTTAAATTTTAGGAATACATTTTTCTCAGAAGGCTGCGATAATTAGGTCTCCCTTCTTTCTGTGCATCGACAATACAGTTCTTTTTCTCTTCTTGTCCCCTTGGATTTTCACCAAGGTCATGGCCGTGATGACAGCTCAACTCCGTCAACAGGGTATCAGGATCCTGCCATATCTGGATGACCTGCTGATCCTGGCAAGCTCCCAATATGTCCTCCTGAATCATCTCCAACTGTCGGTGCAATTCCTCACAGCCCACGGGTGACTGATCAATAAGAAAAAGTCCTCCCTGGTCCCTGCGCGGCGCATGGTGCACCTAGGAGCTCTACTGGATACGCACAGCCAGAGGCTGTTTCTGTTTCCGGAGAAGGTCCTGAGGCTTCAGGACAGAATCAGATGCTTCCTCTCTCACCCAAAAGTGGCCATTCACTCGGTGATGCAAGTACTAGGCCTGATAGTGTCGGCCTTCAACATGGTGGAGTATGCTCAATTCCATTCTCGCCCTCTCCAATGATTAATTCTATCCAAGTGGGACTGTCTGCCTCATTGAATCAGGTCTCAAGTGATATCTTTGACTACGGAGGTCCGCTTGTTTCTATCTTGGTGGATCCAGGATCAGCAGTTGAGCATGGGCCGTCCCTTCTGGATTCCCAACTGGGTCCTTTTGACTACGGACGCCAGCCTGAGGGGCTGGGGCGTGGTGTTCCAGCAACACTCTCTCCGGGGTCGCTGGACCAGGGAGGAGTCTCTCCTCCCCATCAACATTCTGGAACTGCGGGCAGTGTTCAATGCATTGACACTGGCCCTGCCTCTGATAAGGAACAGTCCTGTTCAAGTACAATCAGACAATGCCACCACAGTGGCTTACATAAATCATCAAGGCGGCATTCGAAGCCGCATGACAAGGATGGAAGTGTCCAAAATTCTTTGTTGGGCGTAACGCCATCTGCCAGCAATATCAGCAGTATTCATTCCGGGTGTCCTCAACTGGGAACTGGATTTCCTCAGTCATCAGGACGTCCACGCTGGTGAATGAAGCCTTCATCCGGAGGTCTTTCAACTCCTAGTGGACAAGTGGGGCCTACCAGATGTAGACCGGATGGCATCTCGACACAATCACAAGGTTCGGGTCTTCAGATCAAGGACCAGGGATCCACAAGCAGCGTTCGTGGACGCACTAGCAATTCCATGGGACTTTCAGCTGCCGTACGTGTTTCCTCAGGTGTCACTACTGCCCAGGGTACTGCGAAAGTTCAAGCAAGAAGGAGGAGTCCTACTTCTGGTCGCTCCGGCGTGGCCCAGACGGCATTGGTTCTCAGACCTGCAGGGTCTATCGATGGAGCGTTATCTACTACTTCCTCAATGCCCAGACCTCCTCGTTCAGGGCCCTTGTGTCTACCCAGACCTGGCCAGACTGGCTTTGATGGAGTGGCTCTTGAAGCATCACTCCTGAGGGCCAAAGGATTCTCTGAGGCGGTCATTCAAACCATGCTGAAGGCCCGTAATCCAGCTTCGGCTCGGATTTACTATAGGGCCTGGAACTTTTACTTCACCTGGTGTGCTGCTAAGAACTACAATGTCTACAAGTTCAGAACTTCATGGCTTCTGGCTTTTCTACAACAAGGCCTGGACTTAGGCCTTCGTCTGGCCTCCCTCAAGGTTCATATTTCTGCCTTTTTTGGTGTGGTTTCAGAGGAAGATTGCGTCTATTCCTGACGTTCATACCTTCACTCAGGGTGTTTTTTGTAGATACAACCTCCCCATGTCCCTCTTGTGGCTCCATCGGATCTGTCTGTTGTCTTAACGCCATGCAAGAGTCTCCCTTTGAGCTTCTTGAGTCTGTGGACCTGAAGTGAATTACACTTAAGGTCCTGTTTCTGCTGGCCATTGTCTTTGCCTCACTAGGACCGGGCAGCTCTTTGAACTCGCCCTGGTTATTTGCCTAAGGTGTTGTCGTCTTTCCACCTTAACCAAGAGATTGTGGTTCCGGCCTTTATCTCTTCTGTTTTATCCTCCAAAGAGCGGTCTTTGGATGTGGTACTGGCTCTCCGTATATATGTGGAGAGGACTGCCTCCATTAGGAGGTCTGATTCCCTCTTCGTACTGTTTGGTTTTCACAAACGTGGCTGGTCTGCGAATAAGCAGACCGTGGCCAGATGGATTAGAATGGTGATTGCACAAGCTTACGCGCAGGCTGGTCTTCCAGCTCCAGCTGCTATTAAGGCCTATTCTACTCGGTCTACTCTTGGGCGTCCCGCCATGGTGCGTCCACTGAACAATTGTGCAAGGCGGCTACGTGGTCCTCTGTGAACACGTTCATCGGGTTCTATGTCTTTGATACTGCCACCTCCCAGGATGCTTCCTTTGGACGCCGGGTTCTTGTGTCCGTTACAATGCGTCCCCTCCCATGAGGAACTACTTTAGGACATCTTCAATGTTATTCCCTGTGGAATCCCAGTGTACCCCGCTGCAGAAAAGGAGATTTATGGTAAGACTTACCATGGTTAAATCTCTTTCTGTGAGGTACACTGGATTCCACAGGGCGCCCACCCTGACCCACTTAGCTTCTTTGGGTTTGTATGGCATTAGCCGCTGGTCCCTTCTTCTGTCGTGAGAACGTGGTTCTATGTGACTAACATCTACCATCTCTTTACCTGCTACTACATTGGACTGGTTAACAAAACTGAGCTCCTGTGCGCTATGTGGAATCCAGTGTACCTCGCAGAAAGAGATTTAACCATGGTAAGTCTTACCATAAATCTCCTTTTTCAAATGAAGAAAATGTAAATAATGGGAGGTACAAATACCACCACCCACCACTCCCTTTCTACTCTTGAACTCTGTAAATGTACCCTACCACTACAATGAGCCCTTCTGTTAAAACTTCTACTACCATAGGCACCCCCCCACACATACAGTACCGCTGCTGCTTCAAAGTCTACTATAATCAGGCCCGCCCTCCTGCCACATGCAAAGCCCTGTCCTACACAAGAAAACAAAGCCCTGATACATCTAGATTTTTAAACATTTAAAAATCTGATCTAGTGATCATGATCACTTTTTGATTGCCAGTAGAGAGAGCCCATACATCACCGATTTATTGGAACAATCATCTCCAGAACAAAGAATTGCCCCAATTTATTGCAGATGTATTGGGGGCCTTTCCACCCCAGCAAGCTTTGAAATGGACTGGTTTGAGATGAACTGGACAGAAGGGTGAAAGTAAGGCAGTCTACCAAGCCCAGATTAAGGGAGAGGCGGTCACCCCGGATCCCAACACCCAGGAGCGGAGTAGTATCCCCCCTTTCCGGTTGCTCAGCTGTTCATTAACAGCAGCCACCGAGGAAGTGTTCCGTGTACAGCAGTCCGTCGTCTTGTGGGATGCTGCAATGAAATCCTGCAAGACACTGACTGGCTTCATGCCCCGTGCAAGTGTGCATACGCCATGCGAAAAGCGGACAGCTACAAATCAGTTCACATCTCGCTCACCGTCGAATGATTTTTCCAGTCTTTGCGCAACCCAGGACTTACTCCTACAGTGCGATAGAAACAGGCTGATCGGGGCCGGAGCTGACGTCACACACCCGCCCTGAAAACACTTGGGTATGCCTGCATTTTTACTGACACGCCCAGAAAACGGCCACTTACCACCCCCAAGCGCCCGCTTCCTGTCAATCATCTTGCGTACGCCTAGCGATAAAAAAAAGTTGCTGGATTTCTTCGCTGATTGGCCTTGCGCCTGCGTACTATGATCCGTGCGCATTCGCTGTCGATCGATAATTGCCTGTCTTGCGAATTTGCACAACAGAGATCAGGGCTCAATTAGGCCCATAGTTGTGCATCTGCATGTGTGGGCGGGCGACCTGCCAATAATGAAATCACAACCGGGCGGACAAATTTAAATGTCCCCTCAGTTGTTAGTGTCTGGCCAGACATATCGAGCGACCGATTGGGAAGTATGTATGGCTGCCCAAATCAGTTGCTTGGTTGGCAGATCCATTGTTAAAGTGTCTCTGAAGTGCCCCCTGGGTATCTGTGCCACAATCAGATGCTGTTACTGGTAACCGTGATTGATTTCAGTTGAATGTATACATAAAGATTGTATATTATGCCTGTATATAATACTTAGCATTCTTCATAAGAAATCCAGGCAGCACTCACCTAATTACGCTCCAAATTGTATTTCATTTAAATTCAGGGAATGTTGGTTCTAAAATATTGCAATACTTTGTCAAGCCGGCCAACCGCGTCTTTCCTTCTGGCCAGTCCCTACACTGACTGTATCACTTGCCACAGATTGTATAACACAATGGGGGGAATTCAAATGTTTGAAAAGTCAGTTGGGTGTCTGTATTTTCCTATCTAATAGACAGGAAAAAAACAGACACCCAACTGACTTTTCAAACATTTGAATTCCCCCCTATATGTTTTTTTTTTCCTGGATTGAAGGCTGCCTGAAAATTGGCGTAAAAAGGCATAACCTTACCCAATCAAACTAATTAATGAAGACCTGGCTTAATAGCTGACAAGAATTGACTTATATATGGAAATATGGGGTGCAAGAGAGACGTGTGACAATAAAGAAAAAACACAAAAAAACTTTATTGTACCAGGCAGCCATTGTCAAATGACAGCGGCTGCCAGGCCCGACCCACAGATAGATCCAGTGCCTGCACCACTGCAGTGATCAGCGGGGCTCAGGCAGTGGTTATAGAAGGATTTATCTGTGCCCCCCTGACAGCTGGCACCCGGAGGCAAATGCTTCCATTGCCTCCGGGAGTTCTACCACTGTTCTGACACCTTTGTGTCATAGCCAGTATTAACTCGTTCAGCAATTTGTCTACAGTAGATCTTCTGTGGGATCGGACCATACAGCTACGTAGCCTTCACTACCCACACGCATCAATGAGCCTTGGGCGCTCATAACCTTGTCACCGGTGAACCTGTAGTCCTTCCTTGGACCACTTTTGGTAGGTACTAACCACTGCATACCAGGAACAGCCAACAAGACCTGCCATTTTGAACTTGCTCTGTTGTCTAGCCATCACAGTTTGGCCCTTGTCAAAGTCGTTCAGATCTTTACACTTGCCCATTTTTCCTACTGTCAACTTCAAGAGTGTTCACTTACTGCCTAATATATCCCAGCCCTTGACAGATGCCATTGTAGCAAGATAATCAATGTTATTCACTTCACCTGGTTTTAATGTTATGACTGATAACATCTCCAGAGCAACAGGGTGCATGGTATAAATCATAGGTTCTCAAACTCAGTCCTCAGGGCTCCAAACACTTCATGTTTTCCAGGTCTCCTCACAGAATCACAAGTGAAATAATTAGCTCCATCTGTGAATCTTTCAAAATGTGTCAGTGAGTAATGACTACACCTGTGCACCTGCTGGGTGACCTGGAGTGGAAACATGAACTGTTTGGCAACCTGAGGACTGAATTCGAGAACCACTGGTGGAAACAAATGTAATCTTCACAACTAGACATATATCCAGCTTGAAACCAGCACATCATAACTGCAGTAAAAACTTTAAAAGACACTTTATTTTATGTCACAGAACATAAAAGATTACTCATTTGAACCAGCCCTTGCCATAATGGTATAGAGCCTGACAGCAACCATTTCGGGGGGCTTGCTGCATCTTTGTCAATGGATCAGTGCACCTACAAGTCCAACGAAATAAGAAATAGGTATCTGTTCACTCACCTGTATTTAATCATCCCTAAATCGCTTATCTCCATTGTTGCCAAACTACCCCTGGTTTTCTAAAGCTGCCCATACACCTAAAGATTTATTGTCCGATCTGGCTGGTTGGAACGAAAATCTGGTAATGTTGTATGGGAGCAAATAACAATTGACCATTTGTTCCCACAGTGCCATGTCTCTTTCTCTACTACACAGGTTCTCAAACTCGGTCCTCAGGACCCCACACGGTGCATGTTTTGCAGGTCTCCTCACAGAATCACAAGTGAAATAATTAGCTCCACCTGTGGACCTTTTAAAATGTGCCAGTGATTAATTAATACACCTGTGCACCTGCTGGGTTACCTGCAAAACATGCACTGTGTGGGGTCCTGAGGACCGAGTTTGAGAACCACTGCTCTACTATATGGTTTTGTTGAGACAGAAATATAAGCCCTGTTTAAGGATTATATATGAATCTCCTGTAGTATTACTGAACTAAGGCCCTCATTCCGAGTTGTTAGTTGTTAGCTCGGTAAATTTCATCGCATCGCAGCGGTTTTCTGCTTAGTGCGCATGCGCAATGTCCGCACTGCGACTGCGCCAAGTAAATTTGCTATGAAGTTAGGATTTTTACTCACGGCTTTTTCATCGCTCCGGCGATCGTAGTGTGATTGACAGGAAATGGGTGTTTCTGGGCGGAAACAGGCCGTTTTATGGGCGTGTGGGAAAAAACGATACCGTTTCCGGAAAAAACGCGGGAGTGGCTGGAGAAACGGGGGAGTGTCTGGGTGAACGCTGGGTGTGTTTGTGACGTCAAACCAGGAACGACAAGCACTGAACTGATCGCAGATGCCGAGTAAGTCTGAAGCTACTCAGAAACTGCTAAGAGGTGTGTAATCGCAATATTGCGATTACATCGTTCGCAATTTTAAGATGCTAAGATACACTCCCAGTAGGCGGCGGCTTAGCGTGTGCAATGCTGCTAAAATCGCCTTGCGAGCGAACAACTCGGAATGACCTCCTAAGTACCTTATAATAATTTCCATATTATCTAAAATCCATCACTAAGATCAGGTGGTCCACGTTACACTGAATAGCACAAATGGCAGAAGGCAATAATAGAGATAACGTATCTTATGTTTGTTAAGGCGAGTGAAGCTGGGGAGGTAGGTCAGTAGGTCTGTGTCAGTAGAAGGTTATATTTTGCTACGATATTGGAGAAACATGTAGAATTGGGAATTGGGCAGGTCATGGTGATCTCTTACCTGTTGGAAACTGACCAGTTCCATCGGGGTCGACAATATCTGACTGCAGTGATCCCCTTATGTTTCCATGTAGTATAGATTGCATTTAGGCAGTGCTGGGGGAAATCAGGATTATCCCTAATAGGGAAGAATTTGGTATAGCAGCGGTCTCTCTGAAAGTGTTTATTAATACAGACCGAAGCAGAATACGTATCCAGAAAAAACTCATTATGTTGTAGATGAGGAGGAACAAAGGAAATTAACTGTAATAAAGCAGCAGACTTATTTTAGCAGTACCTAGAACCTCCCGTAATTCATCTGATGGTCGAGATTTTAGCCATGTGGCTCCGACTCTATGGAACTCGCTTCCACGAAACAATGCAAGAGGCCCCCACTGTAATATCCCTCAAAAACAGACTCAGGGCTTTCCTGTTTACTGAGAATTTCCTTAATGTCCCTATAGTATCTCCACACTCTCTGTATTTTATGGAAAGCTTTTCTGTACTTCATTGTTTCTGTACTCAGAGGCGTAGCGTGGAGCCATGGCTTCCGGAACAAGCTCAGGGCACCCCCCCCGTTCCTTATATACACACAAACACATTGGCCCTCATTCCGAGTTGTTCGCTCGCTAGCTGCTTTTAGCAGCATTGCACACGCTAAGCCGCCGCCTACTGGGAGTGAATCTTAGCTTATCAAAATTGCGAACGAAAGATTCTCAAAATTGCGAATAGAAATTTCTTAGCAGTTTCTGAGTAGCTCGAGACTTACTCTGCCATTGCGATCAGTTCAGTCAGTTTCGTTCCTGGTTTGACGTCACAAACACACCCAGCGTTCGCCCAGACACTCCCCCGTTTCTCCAGCCACTCCCGCGTTTTTCCCAGAAACGGTAGCGTTTTTTCACACACTCCCATAAAACGGCCAGTTTCCGCCCAGAAACACCCATTTCCTGTCAATCACACTACGATCATCAAAACAAAGAAAAATCCTCGTAATGCCGTGAGTAAAACACCTAACTGCATAGCAAATTTACTTGGCGCAGTCGCACTGCGGACATTGCACATGCGCATTAGCGACTAATCGCTCCGTTGCGAGAAAAAAAATAACGAGCGATCAACTCGGAATGACCACCATAGTTCCCAACAGGGGAAAAAGCATTGAACCCCACGGGGAAAAAAAACACAATAGCCTCCACAGGGGCAAAAAGAAAAGCACTCACACAATGTCCCCTACAGGAAAAAAAAAAATCACCTATATACTGGTCTATGGCTGCAGTGCAATACGTATGAAAGTAGGAAGCTGGGTGTTTGGTGAGGTGCGGTATGATATACTAGCAGATGGGATACCGGCTGTCAGTATACCGACAGTGTCATCCCGCCTGTTGGTATACTGGCAGCGAGTCCGCTCACCACGCTTCAGGCCAGAGTGGGAATTACGGGTGGGTTTCGGATTCCGACCACCAGTAAAATTTTGTCTGTCGATATAACGGCGTCGGTCTCGTGATCGCCGGGATCCTGACAGCCAGCATTATAACTGCATCCCGTCCAATGAATGTGGGACACTACACACCTCTCAGCTATATCTGAATATGAAGTACTGTGCTGCAGCCTGCCTCTAATATGGCCACTCCCCCAGCTGCTGTGTGTGAAGGGAGAAGCTTTCTTACCGCAGCCTCCTCCCCCTCTGCCTCCTCCCAACTGTCATACTGCAGCGCCTGCCTCTCCTATGGAGCCGAAGCCTCCTCCTATGCAGCTGCCTGAGTGACTGGAGCTAAGCAGGTACGGCCAGTCAGAACCCTGCTGTGCGTGCTGCTCTATCTCACTGCTGCTGCGATACCAGGACGCTTCTTGGAAGAGCCAGTGCTGTCTGGGTCGGGCAAGGCTACAAAGGAAGTGCGGCATGCAGGGCCGGTGCAAGGGTGTTCGGCGCCTCCCTGCAAACTATAAATTTGCGCCCTCCCTCCCATACTTAATAAAGGGACAGTGCGTACCGAAGTCGCACGCCGCAAGAAGCGGGTGGGGTGTGGCCACACAATAGTACCAATTCAAATTACTGTAGAGAGTAGCACAATCTTGTTCACATTACACCGCACACTGGGGGTCATTCCGACCCGTTCGCACGCAGCATTTTTTAGCTGTGGTGCGAGCGGGTCGGAACTGTGCATGCGCGCCAGACGCATTGCGCACGCCATTGCCGGGAAGCGACGCCACCAGCAAGAAATGTGATTGCATCGGCGGTCGCAAGAAGACAGACAGACAGGAGGCGTTCCGGGGCAGATACTCACCGTTTTCCAGTCGTGGTGGGTCCCACGCATGAAGGGCGGATGTCTGACGTCAAAGCCGGGAACATCATCGCTGGATCCGTCGCACTGGTGAGTAGCTGCAGGGCTGGTCTTGTTTTGCTTTAAACTTTTTTAGCATAGCAGCGCTGCACAAGCGATCGCAGCCCTGCTATGCTAAAATACACTCCTTCACAGATATGAGATAGATAGATAGATAGATAATAGACAAACACACAGATAGATGATAGATAGATAGATAGATAGATAGACAGACAATCACACATAAAAAGAAGAATATAGGGGCGTGGCTTCATGGGGAAGGGGTGTGGCCACAAAATAATACCAATTCATATTACGGTAGTCTCCATTATTCAAATTACGCCACACAGTAATGCCACTACACCAGGTAGAACCCCTTTTACACATTACGGCAGCCAGTCCGCCTTTTTACACATTACGGCAGACTGCATCCCCTTTTTACACATAACGGCAGACAGCGTCCCCTTATTACACATTACGGCAGACAGCAGCCCCCTTTTTACACATTACGGCAGACAGCATCCCCTTTTTACACATTACGGCTGACAGCGTCCCCCTTTTTACACATTACGGCAGACCGCGTCACCTTTTTACACATTACGGCAGTGCGTTTCCCCTTTTTTACACATTACGGCAGACCGCATCCCCTTTTTACACATTACGGTAGACCGCGTCCCATTTTTACACATTTCGGCAGACAGCGTCCCCTTTTTACACATTACGGCAGACAGCGTCCCCTTTTTACACATTACGGCAGACAGCGTCCCCTTATTACACATTACGGCAGACAGCATCCCCCTTATTACACATAACAGCAGACAGCATCCCCTTTTTACACATTACGGCAGACAGCATCCCCTTTTTACACATTACGGCAGACAGCATCCCCCTTTTTACACATTACGGCAGACCGCGTCACCTTTTTACACATTACGGCAGTGCGTGTCCCCTTTTTACACATTACGGCAGACCGCGTCCCCTTTTTACACATTACGGCAGTGCGTGTCCGCTTTTTACACATTACGGCAGTGCGTGCCCCCTTTTTACACATTACGGCAGTGTGTGTCCCCTTTTTACACATTACGGCAGACCGCATCCCCTTTTTACACATTACGGCAGTGCGCGTCCCCTTTTTACACATTACGGCAGACCGCGTCCCCTTTTTACACATTACGGCAGACAGCGTCCCCTTTTTACACATTACGGCAGACAGCTTCCCCTTATTACACATTACGGCAGACAGCATCCCCCTTATTACACATTACGGCAGACAGCATCCCCTTTTTACACATTACGGCAGACAGCATCCCCCTTTTTACACATTACGGCAGACCGCATCCCCCTTTTTACACATTACGGCAGACC